>NW_027189447.1:0-47500 GCF_040958095.1 Procambarus clarkii
TTAAATCACATAAAGGAAAAGGGGGATGATAAACGTCAAAATATTGCTAAATTCGATGATTTTTAGTACAAAACAAAATGCAAGAAAACTTGCCAAAAAATGCAATATTATGCGAAATTCTGAGATTTGAAGGCCAAATCATATATCGTGAGAAAACATGAAGTAGTATCGAAATATTAGTAAAAACGAATATATTTACGTAAAATCACACTACATGAAAAACGTGAAAAAAGTCACTATATTACCAAATTTGAGGATTTTAACTTCAAATTATAAAGCGAGGTTTCGTATCATTTAGTTCCTAGAAAAGACATATTAAAATGTTGGTTCCAGTAGAAATGATAAAAATCGATGTGTTTTCATTAGAATTAACTAAAATGTTCCTGATTTTCCGTTTATATTACCAATGGAAGATGTACACGTAAAACCGGTCTAATCCAGCTGAAACGTCGATATATGCAATAAAAACAGAACTTCTCCCCTTTCAATATCATTACACAGTATTTTAACGAGAAACAAATAGTTGATTGAAAATTGAGTATTTAAGGTTCCTGATTTTCCGTTAATATTACCAATGGAAGATGCACACGTAAAACCGCTCTACTCCGGCTGAAACGTCGATATATGCAATAAAAACAGAACATTCTCCCCTTTCAATATCTTACACAGTATTTTACGAGAAACAAATAGTTGATTGAAAATTAAGTATTTAAGGTTAATTTCTATCCAATTATGTGTTTGCATCATTTTTATCGTATATATAAGGAATTTATAACAATAAACTGAAAATTCACAAAAACGTGAAAAACGGCAAAATATTGCCTAATTCGATGATATTTTGTTTAAATCACATAAGGGAAAAGGAAAAGGATAAACGTCAAAATATTGCTAAATTCGATGATTTTTAGTACAAAACAAAATGCAAGAAAACTTGCCAAAAAATGCAATATTATGCGAAATTCTGAGATTTGAAGGCCAAATCATATATCGTGAGAAAACATGAAGTAGTATCGAAATGTTAGTTAAAACGAATATATTTACGTAAAATCACACTACATGAAAAACGTGAAAAAAGTCACTATATTACCAAATTTGAGGAGTTTAATTTCAAATTATATGGCGAGGTTTCGTATTACTTAGATCCCAGAAAAGACATATTAAAATGTTGTTTCCAATACAAATGATAAAAATCAATGTGTTTTCATTAGAATTTACTAAAATGTTCCTGATTTTATGTTTATATAACCAATGGAAGATGTACACGTAAAACCGCTCTAATCCGGCTGAAACGTCGATATATGCAATAAAAACAGAACTTTTCCCCTTTTAAATATCTTACACAGTATCTTAACGAGAAACAAATAGTTGGTTGAAAATAAAGTATTTATGGATAATTTCTAACCAATTATGTGTTTGCATCATTTTTATGGTATATATATTGAATTAATAACAATAAACTGAAAATTTACAGAAACGTGAAATAACGGCAAAATATTGCCTAATTCGATGATATTTTGTTTAAATCACATAAGGGAAAAGGAAAAGGATAAACGTCAAAATATTGCTAAATTCGATGATTTTTAGTACAAAACAAAATGCAAGAAAACTTGCCAAAAAATGCAATATTATGCGAAATTCTGAGATTTGAAGGCCAAATCATATATCGTGAGAAAACATGAAGTAGTATCGAAATATTGGTAAAACTAATATATTTACGTAAAATCACACTACATGAAAAACGTGAAAAAAGTCACAATATTACCAAATTTGAGTATTTTAACTTCAAATTATAAAGCGAGGTTTCGTATCATTTAGTTCCTAGAAAAGACATATTAAAATGTTGGTTCCAGTACAAATGATAAAAATCGATGTGTTTTCATTAGAATTAACTAAAATGTTCCTGATTTTCTGTTTATATTACCAATGGAAGATGTACACGTAAAACCGCTCTAATCCAGCTGAAACGTCGATATATGCAATAAAAACAGAACTTCTCCCCTTTCAATATCTTACACAGTATTTTAACGAGAAACAAATAGTTGATTGAAAATTGACTATTTAAGGTTCCTGATTTTCCGTTAATATTACCAATGGAAGATGCACACGTAAAACCGCTCTACTCCGGCTGAAATGTCGATATATGCAATAAAAACAGAACTTCTCCCCTTTCAATATCTTACACAGTATTTTAACGAGAAACAAATAGTTGATTGAAAATTAAGTATTTAAGTTTAATTTCGAACCAATTATGTGTTTGCATCATTTTTATCGTATATATAATAAATCAATAACAATAAACTGAAAATTTACAAAAACGTGGAAAACTGCAAAATATTGCCTAATTCCATCATATTTTGTTTAAATCACATAAAGGAAAAGGGGGATGATAAACGTCAAAATATTGCTAAATTCGATGATTTTTAGTACAAAACAAAATGCAAGAAAACTTGCCAAAAAATGCAATATTATGCGAAATTCTGAGATTTGAAGGCCAAATCATATATCGTGAGAAAACATGAAGTAGTATCGAAATATTAGTAAAAACGAATATATTTACGTAAAATCACACTACATGAAAAACGTGAAAAAAGTCACTATATTACCAAATTTGAGGATTTTAACTTCAAATTATAAAGCGAGGTTTCGTATCATTTAGTTCCTAGAAAAGACATATTAAAATGTTGGTTCCAGTAGAAATGATAAAAATCGATGTGTTTTCATTAGAATTAACTAAAATGTTCCTGATTTTCAGTTTATATTACCAATGGAAGATGTACACGTAAAACCGCGCTAATCCAGCTGAAACGTCGATATATGCAATAAAAACAGAACTTCTCCACTTTCAATATAATACACAGTATTTTAACGAGAAACAAATAGTTGATTGAAAATTAAGTATTTAAGGTTCCTGATTTTCCGTTTATAGTACCAATGGAAGATGTACACTTAAACCCCGCTCTACTCCGGCTGAAACGTCGATATATGCAATAAAAATAGAACATCTCCCCTTTCAATATCTTACACAGTATTTTAACGAGAAACAAATAGTTGATTGAAAATTAGGTATTTAAGGTTAATTTCTAACCAATTATATGTTTGCATCATTTTTATCGTATATATAAGGAATTAATAACAATAAACTGAAAATTCACAAAAACGTGAAAAACGCCAAAATATTGCCTAATTCGATGATATTTTGTTTAAATCACATAAGGGAAAAGGAAAAGGATAAACGTCAAAATATTGCTAAATTCGATGATTTTTAGTACAAAGCAAAATGCAAGAAAACTTGCCAAAAAATGCAATATTATGCGAAATTCTGAGATTTGAAGGCCAAATCATATATCGTGAGAAAACATGAAGTAGTATCGAAATGTTAGTTAAAACGAATATATTTACGTAAAATCACACTACATGAAAAACGTGAAAAAAATCACTATATTACAAAATTTGAGGAGTTTAATTTCAAATTATATGGCGAGGTTTCGTATTACTTAGATCCCAGAAAAGACATATTAAAATGTTGTTTCCAATACAAATGATAAAAATCAATGTGTTTTCATTAGAATTTACTAAAATGTTCCTGATTTTATGTTTATATAACCAATGGAAGATGTACACGTAAAACCGCTCTAATCCGGCTGAAACGTCGATATATGCAATAAAAACAGAACTTTTCCCCTTTAAATATCTTACACAGTATCTTAACGAGAAGCAAATAGTGGTTGAAAATAAAGTATTTATGGATAATTTCTAACCAATTATGTTTGCATCATTTTTATGGTATATATTGAATTAATAACAATAAACTGAAAATTACAAAAAACGTGAAAAACGGCAAAATATTGCCTAATTCGATGATATTTTGTTTAAATCACATAAGGATAAAGGAAAAGGATAAACGTCAAAATATTGCTAAATTCGATGATTTTTAGTACAAAACAAAATGCAAGAAAACTTGCCAAAAAATGCAATATTATGCGAAATTCTGAGATTTGAAGGCCAAATCATATATCGTGAGAAAACATGAAGTAGTATCGAAATATTGGTAAAAACGAATATATTTACGTAAAATCACACTACATGAAAAACGTGAAAAAAGTCACTATATTACCAAATTTGAGTATTTTAACTTCAAATTATAAGGCAAGGTTTCGTATTACTAACATCCCAGAAACGACATATTAAAATGTTGTTTCCAATACAAATTATAAAAATCGATGTGTTTTCATTAGAATTAACTAAAATGTTCCTGATTTTCCGTTTATATTACCAATGGAAGATGTACACGTAAAACCGCTCTAATCCAGCTGAAACGTCGATATATGCAATAAAAACAGAACTTCTCCCTTTCAATATCTTACACAGTATTTTAACGAGAAACAAATAGTTGATTGAAAATTGAGTATTTAAGGTTCCTGAATTTCCGTTAATATTACCAATGGAAGATGCACACGTAAAACCGCTCTACTCCGGCTGAAACGTCGATATATGCAATAAAAACAGAACTTCTCCCCTTTCAATATCTTACACAGTATTTTAACGAGAAACATATAGTTGATTGAAAATTAAGTATTTAAGGTTAATTTCTAACCAATTATGTGTTTGCATCATTTTTATCGTATATATAATAAATCAATAACAATAAACTGAAAATACACAAAAACGTGGAAAAACTGCAAAATATTGCCTAATTCCATCATATTTTGTTTAAATACATAAAGGAAAAGGGGGATGATAAACGTCAAAATATTGCTAAATTCGATGATTTTTAGTACAAAACAAAATGCAAGAAAACTTGCCAAAAAATGCAATATTATACGAAATTCTGAGATTTGAAAGCTAAATCATATATCGTGAGAAAACATGAAGTAGTATCGAAATATTAGTAAAAACGAATATATTTACGTAAAATCACACTACATGAAAAACTTGAAAAAAGTCACTATATTATCAAATTTGAGGATTTTAACTTCAAATTATAAAGCGAGGTTTCGTATCATTTAGATCCTAGAAAAGACATATTAAAATGTTGGTTCCAGTACAAATGATAAAAATCGATGTGTTTAAAAACTGCAGGGGGGGTTTGGGCAAAATGTGACCCATCGCCGCTTTCAGTAACTGGCTTATTTTGGGTATTAAAAATCGTAATTTCACACGGCGATTACGTGCAGAAAGCCAGAATTTGCCTCCAAAATATGGCTCAAGCGTCGAATTTTGAATTTTTGGGATATTTTAAAAACGGCAGGGAGGGTTTGGGCAAAATATGATCCATCGACACTTTCAATAATTGGCATATTTTCTGTATAAAAAGCCGTAATTTCAATCTGCGAACACGTGCAGAGAGCCAGAATAAGGCTCCAAAATATGGCTCAAGGGTCGCATTTGAGATGTTTGGGATATTTTGAAAACTGCAGGGGAATTGGGCAAAATGTGACACATCGCCGCTCTCAGTAATTGGCATATTTTCGGTATAAAAAGTCTTAATTTAAATCCCGAATGCGTGAAGAGAGCCAGAATTTAGCTCCAAAATATTGCTCAAGAGTCGAATTTGGGATGTTTGTGATATTTTGAAAACTGCTGGGGCGGTTTGGGCAAAATGTGACCCATCGCTGCTCCAAGTAATAGGCATATATTCGGAATAAAAAGTCGTAATTTCAAACTGCAAATACGTGCAGAGAGCGAGAGTTTTTGCTTCAAAATATTGCTCAAGCGTCGAATTTGGGATGTTTGGGATATTTTGAAAACTGCAGGGAGGGTTTGGGCAAAATGTGACAAATCGCCGGTTACATTAATTGCATATTTTCGGTATAAAATTCGTAATTTCAAACGGCGAATACGTGCAGAGAGCCAAAATTTGGCTCAAAAATATGGCTCAAGCGTTGAATTTGGGATGTTTGGAATATTTTAAAAACTGCAGGGGGATTTGGGCAAAATGTGACCCATCGCTGCTCACAGAAATTTGCATATTATCGGTATAAAAAGTCGTAAATTCGAACGGCGAATACGTGCAGAGAGCCAGAATTTAGCTCCAAAATATGGCTCAAGCGTCGAATTTGGGATGTTTGGGATATTTTGAAAACTGCAGGGAGGGTTTGGGCAAAATGTGCCTCATCGCAGCACTCAGTAATTGGCATATTTTCGGTATAAAATGTCGTAGTTTCAAACTCCGAATACGTGCAGAGCCAGAATTTGGCTCCTAAATATTACTCTAGCGTCGAATTTGTGGTGTTTGTGATATTTTGAAAACTGTAGGGAGCGTTTAGGCAAAATGTGACCCATCGCTGCTTTCAGTAATTGGCATATTTTCGTATAAAAAGTCGTAATTTCAAACTGCGAATACGTGCAGAAAGCCAGAATTTGGCTCCAAAATATGGCTCAAGCGACCAATTTTGGATGTTTGGGATATTTTGAAAACTGCAGGGGGGTTTGTGCAAAATGTGACCCATCGACGGTCTCAGTATTTGTCCTATTTTCGGTATAAAATGTCAAAATTTGAAAGAGCGAATACATGCAGAGAGCGATTTGGCTCCAAAATATAGATCAAGCGTTGAAATTGGGATGTTTGGGATATCTTGAAAACAGGGAGGGTTTGAGCAAAATGTGATTCATCGCCGCCTATACTAATTGGCATAATTTCGGGATAAAAAGTCGTAATTTCAAACGGGAATACGTGCAGAGAGCCAAATTTTGGCTCCAAAATATGGCTCAAGCTTTTAATTTGGGATGTTTTGAATATTTTGAAAACTGCAGGGGGGTTTGGGCAAAATGTGACCCATCGCTACTCTCAGAAATTTGCATATTTTCGGTATAAAAATTCGTAATTTCAAACGGCGAATACGTGCAGAGAGCCAGAATTTGGCTCCAAAATATGGCTCAAGCGTCGAATTTCGGATGTTTGAGATAATTTGAAAACTGCAGGGAGGGTTTGGGCAAAATATGACCCATCGCCGCACTCAGTAATTGGCCTATTTTCGGTATAAAAATCGTAATTTCAAACTGCGAATACGTGCAGAGAGCCAGAAATTGGCTCCTAAATATTACTCAATCTTTGAATTTGGGATGTTTTGGATATTTTGAAAACTGCAGGGAGGGTTTGGGCAAAATGTGACCCATCGCTGCACTCAGTAATAGGCCTATTTTCGGTATAAAAAGTCGTAATTTCTTACTGCGAATACGTACAGAGAGCGTGAATTTCGTTCCAAAATATTGCTCAAGCGTCGAATTTGGGATGTTTGTCATATTTTGAAAACTGCAGGGAGGGTTTGGCCAAAATGTGACCCATCGCCGCTCACAGTAATTGGCATATATTCGATTTTAAAAGTCGTAATTTCTTACTGCGAATACGTACAGAGAGCGTGAATTTGGTTCCAAAATATTACTCAAGCGTCGAATTTGGGATGTTTGAAAAATTTTGAAAACTGCAGAGGGGCTTGGGCAAAATGTGACCCATCGACTGTATCAGTAATTGGCATATTTTCGGTATAAAAAGTCGTAATTTCAAACTGCGAATACGTGCAGAAAGCCAGAATTTGGCTTCAAAATATTGCTCAAGTTTCGAATTTGGGATGTTTGGGATATTTTGAAAACTGCAGGGTGGGTTTGGGCAAAATGTGACCCATCGCCGCTCTCAGTAATTGGCATATTTTGGGTATGAAAAGTCTTAATTTCAAACTGCGAATACGTACAGAGAGCCAGAATTTGACTCCAAAATATGGCTCAAGCGTCGAATTTGGGATGTTTGGGGAATTTGAAAACTGCAGGGAGGGTTTGGGCAAAATGTGACCAATCGCCGCACTCAGTAATTGGCGTATTTACGGTATAAAAAGTCGTAGTTTCAAACTGCGAATACGTGCAGAGACCCAGAATTTGGCTCCTAAATACTACTCAATCGTTGAATTTGGGACGTATTAGATAATCGAAAACTTCAGGGAGCGTTTAGGCAAAATGTGACCATGCCGCTTTCAGTAATTGGCTTATTTTCGGTATAAAAAGTCGTAGTTTCAAACTGCGAATTACTCTAGCGTCGAATTTGGGATGTTTGGGATATTTTGAAAACTGCAGGGTGCGTTTAGACAAAATGTGACCCATCGCGGCTTTCAGTAATTGGCATATTTTCGGTACAAAATGTCGTAATTTCAAACTGCGAATTCGACGCTAGAGTAATTCGCAGTTTGAAACACTCAAATTTGGTAATATAGTGACTTTTTCACGTTTTTCTTATAGTGTGATTTCACGTAAATATATTCGTTTTTACCAATATTTCGATGCTACTTTATGTTTTCTCACGATATATGATTTGGCCTTCAAATCTCAGAATTTCGCCTAATATTACATTTTTTAGCTAGTTTTCCTGCATTTGGTTTGTATAAAAAATCATCGAATTTAGCAATATTTTGTCGTTCATCATCCCCCTTTTCCCTTATGTGTAAAATACTGTGTAAGATATGGAAAGAGGAGAAGTTCTGTTTTTATTGCATATATCGACGTTTCAGCTGGATTAGAGCGGTTTTACGTGCACATCTTCCATTGGTAATATAAACGGAAAATCAGGAACATTTTAGTTAATTCTAATGAAAACACATCGATTTTTATCATTTGTACTGGAACCAACATTTTAATATGTCTTTTCTAGGATCTAAATGATACGAAATCTCGCTTTTTAATTTGAAGTTAAAATCCCCAAATTTGGTAATATAGTGACTTTTTTCACGTTTTTCATGTAGTGTGATTTTACGTATATATATTCGTTTATACCAATATTTCGATACTACTTAATGTTTTCTCACGATATATGATTTAGCTTTGAAATCTCAGAATTTCGCATAATATTACATTTTTTAGCTAGTTTTCCTGCATTTGGTTTGTATAAAAAATCATCGAATTTAGCAATATTTTGTCGTTCATCATCCCCCTTTTCCCTTATATGATTTAAACAAAATATCATCGAATTAGGCAATATTTTGCCGTTATTTCCCGGTTCTGTAAATTTTCAGTTTATTGTTATTAATTCAATATATATACGATAAAAATGATGCAAACACATAATTGGTTAGAAATTATCTATAAATACTTTATTTTCAACCAACTGTTTGTTTCTCGTTAAGATACTGTGTAAGATATTTAAAAGGGGAAAAGTTCTGTTTTTATTGCATATATCGACGTTTCAGCCAGTAGAGCGGTTTTACGTGTACATCTTCCATTGGTTATATAAACATAAAATCAGGAACATTTTAGTAAATTCTAATGAAAACACATTGATTTTTATCATTTGTATTGGAAACAACATTTTAATGTCTTTTCTGGGAGCTAAGTAATACGAAACCTCGCCATATAATTTGAAGTTAAACTCCTCAAATTTGGTAATATAGTGACTTTTTCACGTTTTTCATGTAGTGTGATTTTACGTAAATATATTCGTTTTTACCAATATTTCGATACTACTTCATGTTTTCTCACGATATATGATTTGGCCTTCAAATCTCAGAATTTCGCATAATATTGCATTTTTTGGCAAGTTTTCTTGCATTTTGTTTTGTACTAAAAATCATCGAATTTAGCAATATTTTGACGTTTATCATCCCCCTTTTCCTTATGTGATTTAAACAAAATATGATGGAATTAGGCAATATTTTGCAGTTTTTCCACGTTTTTGTGAATTTTCAGTTTATTGTTAATAATTTATTATATATACGATAAAAATGATGCAAACACATAATTGGTTAGAAATTAACCTTAAATACTTAATTTTCAATCAACTATTTGTTTCTCGTTAAAATACTGTGTAAGATATTGAAAGGGGAGAAGTTCTGTTTTTATTGCATATATCGACGTTTCAGCCGGAGTAGAGCGGTTTTACGTGTACATCTTCCATTGGTAATATAAACGGAAAATCAGGAACCTTAAATACATTAATTTTCAATCAACTATTTGTTTCTCGTTAAAATACTGTGTAAGATATTGAAAGGGGAGAAGTTCTGTTTTTATTGCATATATCGACGTTTCAGCTGGATTAGAGCGGTTTTACGTGTATATCTTCCATTGGTAATATAAACGGAAAATCAGGAACATTTTAGTTAATTCTAATGAAAACACATCGATTTTTATCATTTGTATTGGAAACAACATTTTAATATGTCTTTTCTGGGATGTTAGTAATACGAAACCTTGCCTTATAATTTGAAGTTAAAATACTCAAATTTGGTAATATAGTGACTTTTTTCACGTTTTTCATGTAGTGTGATTTTACGTAAATATATTCGTTTTTACCAATATTTCCATGCTACTTTATGTTTTCTCACGATATTTGATTTGGCCTTCAAATCTCAGAATTTCGCATAATATTGCATTTTAAAGCAAGTTTTCTTGCATTTTGTTTTGTACTAAAAATCATCGAATTTAGCAATATTTTGACGTTTATCATCCCCATTTTCCTTTATGTGATTTAAACAAAATATCATCGAATTAGGCAATATTTTGCCGTTTTTCCACGTTTTTGTGAATTTTCAGTTTATTGTTATTAATTTATTAAATATACAATAAAAATGATGCAAACACATAATTGGTTAGAAATTAACCTTAAATGGGTCAAATAACGATGGGTCACATTTTGCCCAAACCCACCCTGCAGTTTTCAAATTATCCCAAACATCCCAAATTCGTAGCTTGAGCCATATTTTGGAGCCAAGTTCTGGCTTTCTGCACGTATTCGCAGTTTGAAATTACGACATTTTGTACCGAAAATATGCCAATTACTGAAAGCCGCGATGGGTCACATTTTGTCTAAACGCACCCTGCAGTTTTCAAAATATCCCAAACATCCCAAATTCGACGCTAGAGTAATTCGCAGTTTGAAACTACGACTTTTTATACCGAAAATAAGCCAATTACTGAAAGCGGCGATGGTCACATTTTGCCTAAACGCTCCCTGAAGTTTTCGATTATCTAATACGTCCCAAATTCAACGATTGAGTAGTATTTAGGAGCCAAATTCTGGGTCTCTGCACGTATTCGCAGTTTGAAACTACGATTTTTATACCGCAAATACGCCAATTACAGAGTGCGGCGATTGGTCACATTTTGCCCAAACCCTCCCTGCAGTTTTCAAATTCCCCCAAACATCCCAAATTCGACGCTTGAGCAATATTTTGGAGCCAAATATTGGCTCTCTGCACGTATTCGCCGCTTGAAATTACGAATTTTTATACCGAAATTATGCTAATTACTATAGGCGGCGATGAATCACATTTTGCCCAAACCCTCCCTGCAGTTTTCAAAATATCCCAAACATCCCAAATTCGACGCTTGAGTCATATTTTGGAGCCAAATTCTGGCTCTCTGCACGTATTCGCCGTTTGAATTTAAGACTTTTTATACCGAAAATATGTAAATTTCTGAGAGCAGCGATGGGTCACATATTGCTCAAACCCCCTTGCAGTTTTCAAAATATTCCAAACATCCCAAATTCAACGCTTGAGTCATATTTTGGAGCCAAACTTTGGCTCTCTGCACGTATTCGCAGTTTGAAATTACGAATTCTATACCGAAAATATGCAAATTAATGAAAGCGGCGATTTATCACATTTTGCCCAAACCCTCCCTGTTGTTTTCAAAATATCCCAAACATCCCAAATTCGACGCTTGAGCAATATTTTGGAGCAAAAATTCTCGCTCTCTGCACGTATTCGCAGTTTGTAATTACGACTTTTTATTCCGAATATATGCCTATTACTTGGAGCAGCGATGGGTCACATTTTGCCCAAACCCCCCCCCCCCCCCCAGCAGTTTTCAAAATATCACAAACATCCCAAATTCGACTCTTGAGCCAAATTTTGGAGCTAAATTCTGGCTCTCTTCAAGTATTCGGGGATTGAAATTACGACTTTTTATTCCGAAAATATGCCAATTACTGAGAGCGGCGATGTGTCACATTTTGCCCAATTCCCCATGCAGTTTTCATAATATCCAAAACATCTCAAATGCGACCCTTCAGCCATATTTTGGAGCCAAATTCTGGCTCTCTGCACGTGTTCGCATATTGAAATTGGCATATTTTCGGTAAAAAAAGTCGTAATTTCAAAGTGCGAATACGTGCAGAGAGCGAGAATTTGGCTCCAAAATATGGATCAAGCGTCAAAATTTGGATGTTTGGGATATCTTAAAAACTGCAGGGAGGGTTTGGGCAAAATGTGACCCATCGCTGCTCTCAGAAGTTTGCATATTTTCGGTATAAAAAGTCGTAATTTCAAACTGCGAATTCCTGCAGAGAGCAACAATTTGGTTCCTACATATAGCTCAAGCCATATCGAATTTCGGATGTTCGGGATATTTTGAAAACTGCCGGGCAGGGTTTGGGCATAAATTGACTCATCGCCACTCTCAGTAATTGGCATATTTTCGGTATATAAATTCGTAATTTCAAAGTGCGAATACGTGCAGAGACCGCGAATTTGGCTCCAAAATATGGATCAAGCGTCGAAATTGGGATGTTTGGGATATCTAAAAATGGCAGGGAGGGTTTGGACAAAATGTGACCCATCGCCGCTTTCAGTAATTGGCATATTTTGTATATAAATATTGTAATTTCAAATGGCGATTACGTGCAGAGAGCCAGAATTCTCCTTTAAAATAGGGCTCAAGCGCCGATTTTGGGATGTTTGGGATATTTTATAAACTGCAGTGAGAGTTTGGGCAAAATGTGACCCATCGACGCTATCAGTAATTGGCATATTTTCTGTATAAAAAGTCGTAATTTCAAACTGCGAATACGTGAAGAGAGCCACAATTTGGCTCCAAAATATGGCTCAAGCGTCGAATTTGCGATGTTTGTGATATTTTGAAAACTGCACGGGAGGTTTGGGCAAAATGTGACCCATCGCTGCTCCCGGTAATTGCTATATATTCGGTATAAAAAGTCGTAATTTCAATCTGCGAAAACGTGCAGAGAGCCAGAATTTAGCTTCAAAAGTATGGCTCAAGCGTCGAATTTGGGATGTTTGGGATATTTTGAAAACTGCAGGGTGGGTTTGGGCAAAATGTAACCCATCGCCGATCTCAGTAATTGGCATATTTTGGTATGAAAATTCTTATTTTCAAACTGCGAATACGTACAGAGAGCCAGAATTTGACTCCAAAATATGGCACAAGGGTCGAATTTGGGATGTTTGAAATAGTTTGAAAACTACATGGGGGGTTTGGGCAAAGTGTGACCCATCGCTGCTCACAGAAATTTGCATATTTTCGGTATAAAAAGTCGTAAATTCAAACGGCGAATACGTGCAGAGAGCCAGAATTTGGCTCCTAAATATGGCTCAATCGTCGAATTTGGGATGTTTGGGTTATTTTCAAAACTGCAGGGAGGGTTTGGGCAAAATGTGCCTTTTCGCCGCACTCAGTAATTGGCATATTTTCGGTATAAAAAGTCGTAGTTTCAAACTGCGAATACGTGCAGGAAGCCAGAATTTGGCTCCTAAATATTACTCTAGCGTTGAATTTGGGATGTTTGGGATATTTTGAAAATTGTAGGGAGCGTGTAGGCAAAATGTGACCCATCGCTGCTCTCAGTAATTGGCATATTTTCGGTATAAAATGTCGTAATTTCAAACTGCGAATACGTGCAGAAAGCCAGAATTTGGCTCCAAAATATGGCTCAAGCGACCAATTTTGAATGTTTGGGATATTTTGAAAACTGCAGGGGTGGGTTTGGGCAAAATGTGACCCATCGACGGTCTCAGTATTTGTCCTATTTTCGGTATAAAATGTCATAATTTCAAAGTTCGAATACATGCAGAGAGCGAGAATTTGGCTCCAAAATATGGATCAAGCGTTGAAATTGGTATGTTTGGGATATCTTGAAAACTGCAGGGAGGGTTTGGGCAAAATGTGATTCATCGCCGCCTATAGTAATAGGCATAATTTCGGGATAAAAAGTCGTGATTTCAAACGGCGAATACGTGCAGAGAGCCAAATTTTGGCTCCAAAATATGGCTCAAGCGTTTAATTTGGGATGTTTTGAATATTTTGAAAACTGCAGGGGGGTTTGGGCAAAATGTGACCTATCGCTACTTTCAGAAATTTGCATATTTTCGGTATAAAAAGTCGTAATTTCAAACAGCGAATACGTGCAGAGAGCCAGAATTTGGCTCCAAAATATGGCTCAAGCGTCGAATTTCGGATGTTTGGGATAATTTGAAAACTGCAGGGAGGGTTTGGGCAAAATGTGACCCATCGCCGCTCTCAGTAATAGGCCTATTTTCGGTATAAAAAGTCGTAATTTCAAACTGCGAATACGTGCAGAGAGCGAGAGTTTTTGCTTCAAAATATTGCTCAAGCGTCGAATTTGGGATGTTTGTGATATTTTGAAAACTACTGGGGGGGTTTGGGCAAAATGTGACCCATCGCTGCTCCAAGTAATAGGCATATATTCGGAATAAAAAGTCGTAATTTCAAACTGCAAATACGTGCAGAGAGCGTGAGTTTTTGCTTCAAAATATTGCTCAAGCGTCGAATTTGGGATGTTTGGGATATTTTGAAAACTGCAGGGAGGGTTTGGGCAAAATGTAACAAATCGCCGGAAACATTAATTTGCATATTTTAATTAATTAATTTGCATATTACCAAATTTGAGTATTTTAACTTCAAATTATATATCGAGGTTTCGTATTACTAAGATCCCAGAAAAGACATATTAAAATGTTGTTTCCAATACAAATGATAAAAATCAATGTGTTTTCATTAGAATTAACTAAAATGTTCCTGATTTTCCGTTTATATTACCAATGGAAGAAGTACACGTAAAACCGGTCTAATCCAGCTGAAACGTCGATATATGCAATAAAAACAGAACTTCTCCCCTTTCAATATCTTACACAATATTTTAACGAGAAACAAATAGCTGATTGAAAATTAAGTATTTAAGGTTCCTGATTTTCCGTTTATATTACCAATGGAAGATGTACACGTAAAACCGCTCTAATCCGGCTGAAACATCGATATATGCAATAAAAACAGAACTTCTCCCCTTCCAATATAATACACAGTGTTTTAACGAGAAACAAATGGTTGATTGAAAATTAAGTATTTAAGGTTAATTTCTAACCAATTATGTGTTTGCATCATTTTTATTGTATATATAATAAATTAATAACAATAAACTGAAAATTCACAAAAACGTGGAAAAACGGCAAAATAGTGCCTAATTATATGATATTATGTTTAAATCACATAAAGGAAAAGGGGGATGATAAACGTCAAAATGTTGCTAAATTCGATGATTTTTAGTACAAAACAAAATGCAAGAAAACTCGCCAAAAAATGCAATATTATGCGAAATTCTGAGATTTGAAGGCCAAATCATATATCGTGAGAAAACATGAAGTAGTATCGAAATATTGGTAAAAACGAATATATTTACGCAAAATCACACTACATGAAAAACGTGAAAAAAGTCACTATATTACCAAATATGAGGATTTTAACTTCAAATTATAAAGCGAGGTTTCGTATCATTTAGATCCTAGAAAAGTCATATTAAAATGTTGGTTCCAGTACAAATGATAAAAATCGATGTCTTTTCATTAGAATTAACTAAAATGTTCCTGATTTTCCGTTTATATTACCAATGGAAGATGTACACGTAAAACCGCTCTAATCCAGCTGAAACGTCGATATATGCAATAAAAAGAGAACTTCTCCCCTTTCAATATAATACACAGTATTTTAACGAGAAACAAATAGATGATTGAAAATTAAGTATTTAAGGTTAATTTCTAACCAATTATGTGTTTGCATCATTTTTATTGTATATTTAATAAATTAATAACAATAAACTGAAAATTCACAAAAACGTGGAAAAACGAAAAAATATTGCCTAATTCGATGATATTTTGTTTAAATCACATAAAGGAAAATGGGGATGATAAACGTCAAAATATTGCTAAATTCGATGATTTTTAGTACAAAACAAAATGCAAGAAAACTTGCTTTAAAATGCAATATTATGCGAAATTCTGAGATTTGAAGGCCAAATCAAATATCGTGAGAAAACATAAAGTAGCATGGAAATATTGGTAAAAACGAATATATTTACGTAAAATCACACTACATGAAAAACGTGAAAAAAGTCACTATATTACCAAATTTGAGTATTTTAACTTCAAATTATAAGGCAAGGTTTCGTATTACTAACATCCCAGAAAAGACATATTAAAATGTTGTTTCCAATACAAATGATAAAAATCGATGTGTTTTCATTAGAATTAACTAAAATGTTCCTGATTTTCCGTTTATATTACCAATGGAAGATATACACGTAAAACCGCTCTAATCCAGCTGAAACGTCGATATATGCAATAAAAACAGAACTTCTCCCCTTTCAATATCTTACACAGTATTTTAACGAGAAACAAATAGTTGATTGAAAATTAAGTATTTAAGGTTCCTGATTTTCCGTTTATATTACCAATGGAAGATGTACACGTAAAACCGCTCTACTCCGGCTGAAACGTCGATATATGCAATAAAAACAGAACTTCTCCCCTTTCAATATCTTACACAGTATTTTAACGAGAAACAAATAGTTGATTGAAAATTAAGTATTTAAGGTTAATTTCTAATCAATTATGTGTTTGCGTCATTTTTATCGTATATATAATAAATTATTAACAATAAACTGAAAATTCACAAAAACGTGGAAAAACTGCAAAATATTGCTAATTCCATCATATTTTGTTTAAATCACATAAAGGAAAAGGGGGATGATAAACGTCAAAATATTGCTAAATTCGATGATTTTTAGTACAAAACAAAATGCAAGAAAACTTGCCAAAAAATGCAATATTATGCGAAATTCTGAGATTTGAAGGCCAAATCATATATCGTGAGAAAACATGAAGTAGTATCGAAATATTGGTAAAAACGAATATATTTACGTAAAATCACACTATATGAAAAACGTGAAAAAGTCACTATATTACCAAATTTGAGGAGTTTAACTTCAAATTATATGGCGAGGTTTCGTATTACTTAGCTCCCAGAAAAGACATATTAAAATGTTGTTTCCAATACAAATGATAAAAATCAATGTGTTTTCATTAGAATTTACTAAAATGTTCCTGATTTTATATTTATATAACCAATGGAAGATGTACACGTAAAACCGCTCTAATCTGGCTGAAACGTCGATATATGCAATAAAAACAGAACTTTTCCCCTTTTAAATATCTTACACAGTATCTTAACGAGAAACAAACAGTTGGTTGAAAATAAAGTATTTATAGATAATTTCTAACCAATTATGTGTTTGCATCATTTTTATCGTATATATATTGAATTAATAACAATAAACTGAAAATTTACAGAACCGGGAAATAACGGCAAAATATTGCCTAATTCGATGATATTTTGTTTAAATCATATAAGGGAAAAGGGGGATGATGAACGACAAAATATTGCTAAATTCGATGATTTTTTATACAAACCAAATGCAGGAAAACTAGCTAAAAAATGTAATATTATGCGAAATTCTGAGATTTCAAAGCTAAATCATATATCGTGAGAAAACATTAAGTAGTATCGAAATATTGGTATAAACGAATATATATACGTAAAATCACACTACATGAAAAACGTGAAAAAAGTCACTATATTACCAAATTTGGGGATTTTAACTTCAAATTAAAAAGCGAGATTTCGTATCATTTAGATCCTAGAAAAGACATATTAAAATGTTGGTTCCAATACAAATGATAAAAATCGATGTGTTTTCATTAGAATTAACTAAAATGTTCCTGATTTTCCGTTTATATTACCAATGGAAGATGTACACGTAAAACCGCTCTAATCCAGCTGAAACGTCGATATATACAATAAAAGCAGAACTTCTCCTCTTTCCATATCTTACACAGTATTTTACACATAAGGGAAAAGGGGGATGATGATGAACGACAAAATATTGCTAAATTCGATGATTTTTTATACAAACCAAATGCAGGAAAACTAGCTAAAAAATGTAATATTAGGCGAAATTCTGAGATTTGAAGGCCAAATCATATATCGTGAGAAAACATAAAGTAGCATCGAAATATTGGTAAAAACGAATATATTTACGTGAAATCACACTATAAGAAAAACGTGAAAAAAGTCACTATATTACCAAATTTGAGTGTTTCAAACTGCGAATTACTCTAGCGTCGAATTCGCAGTTTGAAATTACGACATTTTGTACCGAAAATATGCCAATTACTGAAAGCCGCGATGGGTCACATTTTGTCTAAACGCACCCTGCAGTTTTCAAAATATCCCAAACATCCCAAATTCGACGCTAGAGTAATTCGCAGTTTGAAACTACGACTTTTTATACCGAAAATAAGCCAATTACTGAAAGCGGCGATGGTCACATTTTGCCTAAACGCTCCCTGAAGTTTTCGATTATCTAATACGTCCCAAATTCAACGATTGAGTAGTATTTAGGAGCCAAATTCTGGGTCTCTGCACGTATTCGCAGTTTGAAACTACGACTTTTTATACCGTAAATACGCCAATTACTGAGTGCGGCGATTGGTCACATTTTGCCCAAACCCTCCCTGCAGTTTTCAAATTCCCCCAAACATCCCAAATTCGACGCTTGAGCCATATTTTGGAGTCAAATTCTGGCTCTCTGTACGTATTTGCCGTTTGAAATTAAGACTTTTCATACCCAAAATATGCCAATTACTGAGAGCGGCGATGGGTCACATTTTGCCCAAACCCACCCTGCAGTTTTCAAAATATCCCAAACATCCCAAATTCGAAACTTGAGCAATATTTTGAAGCCAAATTCTGGCTTTCTGCACGTATTCGCAGTTTGAAATTACGACTTTTTATACCGAAAATATGCCAATTACTGATACAGTCGATGGGTCACATTTTGCCCAAGCCCCTCTGCAGTTTTCAAAATTTTTCAAACATCCCAAATTCGACGCTTGAGTAATATTTTGGAACCAAATTCACGCTCTCTGTACGTATTCGCAGTAAGAAATTACGACTTTTAAAATCGAATATATGCCAATTACTGTGAGCGGCGATGGGTCACATTTTGGCCAAACCCTCCCTGCAGTTTTCAAAATATGACAAACATCCCAAATTCGACGCTTGAGCAATATTTTGGAACCAAATTCACGCTCTCTGTACGTATTCGCAGTAAGAAATTACGACTTTTTATACCGAAAATAGGCCTATTACTGAGTGCAGCGATGGGTCACATTTTGCCCAAACCCTCCCTGCAGTTTTCAAAATATCCAAAACATCCCAAATTCAAAGACTGAGTAATATTTAGGAGCCAATTTCTGGCTCTCTGCACGTATTCGCAGTTTGAAATTACGATTTTTATACCGAAAATAGGCTAATTACTGAGTGCAGCGATGGGTCATATTTCGCCCAAACCCTCCCTGCAGTTTTCAAATTATCTCAAACATCCGAAATTCGACGCTTGAGCCATATTTTGGAGCCAAATTCTGGCTCTCTGCACTTATTCGCCGTTTGAAATTTCGAATTTTTATACCGAAAATATGCAAATTTCTGAGAGTAGCGATGGGTCACATTTTGCCCAAACCCCCCTGCAGTTTTCAAAATATTCAAAACATCCCAAATTAAAAGCTTGAGCCATATTTTGGAGCCAAAATTTGGCTCTCTGCACGTATTCGCTGTTTGAAATTACGACTTTTTATCCCGAAATTATGCCAATTACTATAGGCGGCGATGAATCACAGTTTGCTCAAACCCTCCCTGCAGTTTTCAAGTTATCCCAAACATCCCAATTTCAACGCTTGATCCATATTTTGGAGCCAAATTCTCGCTCTCTGCATGTATTCGCACTTTCAAATTTTGACATTTTATACCGAAAATAGGACAAATACTGAGACCGTCGATGGGTCACATTTTGCCCAAACCCACCCTGCAGTTTTCAAAATATCCCAAACATCCAAAATTGGTCGCTTGAGCCATATTTTGGAGCCAAATTCTGGCTTTCTGCACGTATTCGCAGTTTGAAATTACGACTTTTTATACCGAAAATATGCCAATTACTGAAAGCAGCGATGGGTCACATTTTGCCTAAACGCTCCCTACAGTTTTCAAATTATCACAAACACCCCAAATTCGACGTTAGAGTAATATTTAGGAGCCAAATTCTGGCTCTGCACGTATTCGGAGTTTGAAACTACGACATTTTATACCGAAAATATGCCAATTACTGAGTGCTGTGATGAGGCACATTTTGCCCAAACCCTCTCTGCAGTTTTCAAAATATCCCAAACATCCCAAATTCAACGCTTGAGCCATATTTTGGAGCCAAATTCTGGCTCTCTGCACGTATTCGCCGTTTGAATTTACGACTTTTTATACCGAAAATATGCAAATTTCTGTGAGCAGCGATGGGTCACATTTTGCCCAAATCCCCCTGCAGTTTTCAAAATATTCCAAACATCCCAAATTCAACGCTTGAGCCATATTTTGGAGCCAAATTTTGGCTCTCTGCACGTATTCGCCGTTTGAAAATACGAATTTTATACCGAAAATATGCCAATTAATGTAACCGGCGATTTGTCACATTTTGCCCAAACCCTCCCTGCAGTTTTCAAAATATCCCAAACATCCCAAATTCGACGCTTGAGCAATATTTTGAAGCAAAAACTCTGGCTCTCTGCACGTATTTGCAGTTTGAAATTACGACTTTTTATTCCGAATATATGCCTATTACTTGCAGCAGCGATGGGTCACATTTTGACCAAACCGCCCCAGCAGTTTTCAAAATATCACAAACATCCCAAATTCGACTCTTGAGCAATATTTCTGAGCTAAATTCTGGCTCTCTTCACGTATTCGGGGATTTAAATTACGACTTTTTATACAGAAAATATGCCAATTATTGAAAGTGTCGATGGATCACATTTTGCCCAAACCCTCCCTGCAGTATTTAAAATATCCCAAAAATTCTAAATTCGACGCTTGAGCCATATTTTGGAGGCAAATTCTGGCTTTCTGCACGTAATCGCCGTGTGAAATTACGATTTTTATACCCAAAATATGCCAGTTACTGAAAGCGGCGATGGGTCACATTTTGCCCAAACCCCCCCTGCAGTTTTCAAGATATCCCAAACATCCAAATTTCGACGCTTGATCCATATTTTGGAGCCAAATTCTCGCTCTCTGCACGTATTCGCACTTTAAAATTACGACTTTTTATACCCAAAATATGCCAATTACTGAAAGCAGCGATAAGTCACATTTAGCCCAAACCCCCAATGCAGTTTTCAAAAGATCCCGAACATCCCAAATTTGACGCTTGAGCAATATTTTGGAGCCAAATTCTCGCTCTCTCTACGCATTCGCAGCTTGAAATTACGACTTTTTAAACCGAATATATGCCAATTACTGGAACGGCGATGGGTCACATTTTGCCCAGAACCCCCCCTGCAGTTTTCAAAATATCACAAACATCACAAATTCGACGCTTGATCCATGTTTTGGAGCCAAATTCTCGTTTTCTGCACGTATTCGCACTTTGAAATTACGACTTGTTATACCGAAAATATTCAAATTACTGAGAGCGGCGATGGGTCACACTTTGCCCAAACCCCCCATGCAGTTTTTAAAATATCTCAAACATCCCAAATTCGCCCCCTGTGCCATATTTTGGAGTCAAATTCTGGCTCTCTGTACGTATTCGCAGTTTGAAATTAAGACTTTTTATACCGAAAATAGGCCTATTACTGAGTGCGGCGATGGGTCACATTTTGCCCAAACCCTCCCTGTAGTTTTCAAAATATCCCAAACATCCCAAATTCAAAGATTGAGTAATGATAAAGGAGCCAATTTCTGGCTCTCTGCACGTATTCGCAGTTTGAAATTACGACTTTTTATACCGAAAATATGCCAATTACGGAGTGTGGCGATGGGTCATATTTTGCCCAAACCCTCCCTGCAGTTTTCAAATTATCTCAAACATCCGAAATTCGACGCTTGAGCCATATTTTATAGCCAAATTCTGACTCTCTGCACGTATTCGCTGTTTGAAATTACGAATTTTTATACCGAAAATATGCAAATTTCTGAGAGTAGCGATGGGTCTCATTTTGCCCAAACCCCCCTGCAGTTTTCAAAATATTCAAAACATCGTAAATTAAACGCTTGAGCCATATTTTGGAGCCAAAATTTGGCTCTCTGCACGTATTCGCTGTTTGAAATTACGACTTTTTATCCCGAAATTCTACCAATTACTATAGGCGGCGATGAATCACAGTTTGCTCAAACCCTCCCTGCAGTTTTCAAGTTATCCCAAACATCCCAATTTCCACGCTTGATCCATATTTTGGAGCCAAATTCTCGCTCTCTGCATGTATTCGCACTTTCAAATTTTGACATTTTATACCGAAAATAGGACAAATACTGAGACCGTCGATGGGTCACATTTTGCCCAATCCCACCCTGCAGTTTTCAAAATATCCCAAACATCCAAAATTGGTCGCTTGAGCCATATTTTGGAGCCAAATTCTGGCTTTCTGCACGTATTCGCAGTTTGAAATTACGACTTTTTATACCGAAAATATGCCAATTACTGAAAGCAGCGATGGGTCACATTTTGCCTAAACGCTCCCTACAGTTTTCAAATTATCACAAACACCCCAAATTCGACGCTAGAGTAATATTTAGGAGCCAAATTCTGGCTCTGCACGTATTCGGAGTTTGAAACTACGACATTTTATACCGAAAATATGCCAATTACTGAGTGCTGTGATGAGGCACATTTTGCCCAAACCCTCCCTGCAGTTTTCAAAATATCCCAAACATCCCAAATTCAACGCTTGAGCCATATTTTGGAGCCAAATTTTGGCTCTCTGCACGTATTTGCCGTTTGAAAATACGAATTTTATACCGAAAATATGCCAATTAATGTAACCGGCGATTTGTCATATTTTGCCCAAACCCTCCCTGCAGTTTTCAAAATATCCCAAACATCCCAAATTCGACGCTTGAGCAATATTTTGAAGCAAAAACTCTCGCTCTCTGCACGTATTTGCAGTTTGAAATTACGACTTTTTATTCCGAATATATGCCTATTACTTGCAGCAGCGATGGGTCACATTTTGCCCAAACCGCCCCAGCAGTTTTCAAAATATCACAAACATCCCAAATTCGACTCTTGAGCAATATTTCTGAGCTAAATTCTGGCTCTCTTCACGTATTCGGGGATTTAAATTACGACTTTTTATACAGAAAATATGCCAATTATTGAAAGTGTCGATGGATCACATTTTGCCCAAACCCTCCCTGCAGTATTTAAAATATCCCAAAAATTCTAAATTCGACGCTTGAGCCATATTTTGGAGGCAAATTCTGGCTTTCTGCACGTAATCGCCGTGTGAAATTACGATTTTTATTCCCAAAATATGCCAGTTACTGAAAGCGGCGATGGGTCACATTTTGCCCAAACCCCCCCTGCAGTTTTTAGGATATCCCAAACATCGAAATTTCGACGCTTGATCCATATTTTAGAGCCAAATTCTCGCTCTCTGCACGTATTCGCACTTTGAAATTACGACTTTTTTTACCGAAAATATGCCAATTTCTGAGAGCGACGATTGGTCACCTTTTGCCCAAACCCCCTGCAGTTTTCAAAATATCCCAAACATCTTAAATGCGATCCTTGAGCCATATTTTGGAGCCAAATTCTGGCTCTCTGCACGTATTCGCAGATTGAAATTACTACTTTTTATACCGAATATATACCAATTACTGGGAGCAGCGATGGGTCACATTTTGCCCAAACCTCCCCTGCAGTTTTTAAGATATCCCAAACATCCAAATTTCGACGCTTGATCCATATTTTGGAGCCAAATTCTCGCTCTCTGCAGGTATTCGCACTTTGAAATTACGACTTTTTTTACCGAAAATATGCCACTTACTGAGAGCGACGATGGGTCACATTTTGCCCAAGCCCCCCTGCAGTTTTTAAAATTTCCAAAACATCCCAAATTCGGCGCTTGAGCAATATTTTGGAAATGAATTCTCACTCTTTGCACGTATTCGCAGTATAAAATTACGACTTTTTAAAGCGAATATATGCCAATTACTGGGATCAGCGATGTTGCAGATTTTGCCCAAACCCTCCCTGCAATTTTCAAAATATCCTAAACAACCCAAATTCTACGCTTGACCCATATTTTTTACCCAAATTCTGGCTCTCTGCACGTATTCGCAGTTTGAAATTACAAATTTTTTACCGAAAATATGCCAATTACTGAAAGCAGCGAATGATCACATTTTGCCCAAACTCTCCCTGCAGTTTTGCATCACTCTCTGCATCACTCTCTTGAGCCTCCGCATAACTCTCTTGAGCATCTGCATCACTCTCGTCAGCCTCTGCATCCCTCTCTTGAGCCTCTGCATCATTCTCCTAAGCATCTGCATCACTCTCTTCAGCCTCTGCATCACTCTCTTGAGCCTCTGCATCCCTCTCTTAAGCCTCTGCATCACTCTCTTAAGCCTCTGCATCACTCTCTTAAGCCGCTTCATCACACTTTTTAGCCGCTGCATCACTCTCATGATCCTCTGCATCTCTCTCTTGAGCCTCTACATCACTCTCTTGAGCCTCTACATCATTCTCTTGAGCCTCTGCATCACTCACTTGAGCCTCTCCATCACTCTCTTAAGCCTCTGCATCCCTCTCTTATTCCTCTGCATCACTCTCTTTAGCCTCTGCATCATTCTCTTGAGCCTCTGCATCCCTCTCTTCACCCTCTACATCATTCTATTGAGCCTCTGCATCACCCTTTTAAGCCTCTGCATCTCTCTCTTCAGCCTCTGCATCACTCTCTTAAGCCTCTGCATCCCTCTTTTGAGCCTCTGAATCCCTCTCTTGAGCCTCTGCATCACTCTCTCGAGCATCTGCATCACTCTCTTCATCCTCTGCATCCCTCTCGTGAGCCTCTGCATTACTCTCATGAGCCTCTGCATCAACCTCTTATGCCTCTGCAAACCTATTTTGAGCCTCTGCATCACTTTCTCAAGCCTCTGCATCCCTTTCTTGAGCCTCTGCATCGCTCTCTTGAACTGCTGCATACCTTTCATGAGCCTCTTCATCCCTCTCTTGAGCCTTTGCATCACTCTTTTAAGCCTCTGCATCCCTCTCTTGAGCCTCTGAATCCCTCTCTTGATCCTCTGCATCACTCTCTAGATCCTCTGCGTCACTCTCTTGAGCCTCTGCATCACTCTCTTCAGCCTCTGCATCCATCTCTTGAGCCTCTGCATCATTCTCCTAAGCCTCTCCATCCCTCACTTGAGTCTCTGCATCCCTCTCGTGAGCCTGTGCATCCCTTTCTTGAGCCTCTGCATCGCTCTCTTGAACTGCTGCATACCTTTCATGAGCCTCTGCATCCCTCTCTTGAGCCTTTGCATCACTCTCTTAAGCCTCTGCATCCCTCCCTTGAGCCTCAGCATCCCTCTCATGAGCCTCTGCATCCCTCTCTTGAGCCTCTGCATCACTCTCTTAAGCCTCTGCATCACGCTCTTAAGCCTCTGCATCACTCTCTTGATCCTCTGCATCCCTCTCTTGAGTCTCTGCATCACTCTCTTGAGCCTCTGCATCACCCTCTTAAGCCTTTGCATCCCTCTTTTAAGCCGCTGCATCACTTTCTTAAGCCTCTGCATCCCTCTCTTGAGCATCTGCATCCCTATCCTGAAATCCTGCATCCCTCTTTTGAGCCTCTGCATCCCTCTCCTGTGCCTTTGCATCACTCTCTTAAGCCTCTGCATCCCTCTCTTGATCCTCTGCATAACTATCGTAAACCTCTGCATCACTCTCTTATTCCTCTGCATCACTCTCTTTAGCCTCTGCATCATTCTCTTGAGCCTCTGCATCCCTCTCTTCACCCTCTACATCATTCTATTGAGCCTCTGCATCATTCTCTTGAGCCTCTGCATCACTCTCTTAAGCCTCTGCATCTCTCTCTTCAGCCTCTGCATCACTCTCCTAAGCCTCTGCATCCCTCTTTTGAGCCTCTGAATCCCTCTCTTGAGCCTCTGCATCACTCTCTCGAGCCTCTGCATCACTCTCTTCATCCTCTGCATCCCTCTCGTGAGACTCTGCATTACTCTCTTGAGCCTCTGCATCACCCTCTTATGACTCTGCAAACCTATTTTGAGCCTCTACATCACTTTCTCAAGCCTCTGCATCCCTTTCTTGAGCCTCTGCATCGCTCTCTTGAACTGCTGCATACCTTTCATGAGCCTCTTCATCCCTCTCTTGAGCCTTTGCATCACTCTTTTAAGCATCTGTATCCCTCTCTTGAGCCTCTGAATCCCTGTCTTGATCCTCTGCATCACTCTCTAGATCCTCTGCGTCACTCTCTTGAGCATCTGCATCACTCTCTTCAGCCTCTGCATCCATCTCTTGAGCCTCTGCATCATTCTCCTAAGCCTCTCCATCCCTCACTTGAGTCTCTGCATCCCTCTCGTGAGCCTGTGCATCCCTTTCTTGAGCCTCTGCATCGCTCTCTTGAACTGCTGCATACCTTTCATGAGCCTCTGCATCCCTCTCTTGAGCCTTTGCATCACTCTCCTAAGCCTCTGCATCCCTCCTTTGAGCCTCAGCATCCCTCTCATGAGCCTCTGCATCCCTCTCTTGAGCCTCTGCATCACTCTCTTAAGCCTCTGCATCACGCTCTTAAGCCTCTGCATCACTCTCTTGATCCTCTGCATCCCTCTCTTGAGTCTCTGCATCACTCACTTGAGCCTCTGCATCACCCTCTTAAGCCTCTGCATCTCTCTTTTAAGCCGCTGCATCACTTTCTTAAGCCTCTGCATCCCTCTCTTGAGCATCTGCATCCCTATCCTGAAATCCTGCATCCCTCTTTTGAGCCTCTGCATCCCTCTCCTGTGCCTTTGCATCACTCTCTTAAGCCTCTGCATCCCTCTCTTGATCCTCTGCATAACTATCGTAAACCTCTGCATCACTCTCTTGAGCTTCTGCATCACTCTCTTGAGCATATGCATCACTCTCTTGAGCCTCTGCAACACTATCTTGAGCCTCTGCATTACTCTCCTAAGCCTCTGAATCCCTCTCTTGAGCCTCTGAATCCCTCTCTTGAGCCTCAGCATCACTCTCTCGAGCCTCTGCATCACTCTCATGAGCCTCTGCATCATTCTCTTGAGCCTCTGCATCCCTCTCCTAAGCCTCTACATCATTCTCTTGAGCCTCTGCATCATTCTCTTGAGCCTCTGCATCCCTCTCTTAAGCCTCTACATCATTCTATTGAGCCTCTGCATCATTCTCTTGAGCCTCTGCAATACTCTCTTGAGCCTCTGCATCACTCTCTTAAGCCTCTGCATCTCTCTCTTCAGCCTCTGCATCACTCTCTTGAGCCTCTGCATCCCTCTCTGGAGCCTCAGCATCCCTCTCTTGTGCCTCTGCAGCACTCTCTTGAGCCTCTGCATCATTCTCTTGAGCTTCAGCATCCCTCTCATAAACCTCTGCATCACTCTCGTGAGCCTCTGCATCCCTCTCTTAAGCCTCTGCATCACTAGTTTGAGCCTCTGCATCCCTCTCTTGAACTCCTGCATCCTTCTCATGAGCCTCTGCATCCCTCTATTGAGCCTTTGCTTCACTCTCTTAAGCCTTTGCATTCCTCTCTTGAGCCTCTGCATCACTCTAAAGTGTCTCTGCATCCCTCTCTTGAGCCTCTGCATCACTCTCTTGAGCCCCTGCATCCCTCTCCTGAGCCTTTGCATTACTCTCTTGAGCCTCTGCATCCCTCTCTTAAGCCACTGCATCACTCTCTTCAGCCTCTGCATCACTCTCTTGAGCCTCTGCATCACTCTCTTGAGCCCCTGCATCCCTCTCCTGAGCCTTTGCATTACTCTCTTGAGCCTCTGCATCCCTCTCTTAAGCCACTGCATCACTCTCTTCAGCCTCTGCATCACTCTCTTGAGCGTCTGCATCCCCTCTCATAAGCCTCTGCACCACTCTCTTAAGCCTTTGAATTCACTCTCTTGAGCTTCAGCATCACTCTCTTGAGCATCTGCATCCCTCTCTTGAGCCTCTGCATCACTCTCGTAAGCCTCTGCATCACTCTCTTGAGCCTCTGCATAACTCTCTTGAGTCTCTGCATCACTCTCTTGAGCCTCTGCATCCCTCTTTTGAGCCTCTGCAACACTCTCCTCAGACTCTGCATCACTCGCTTAAGCCTCTGCATCCCTCTCTTGAGCCTCTGAATCCCTCTCTTGAGCCTCTGCATCACTCTCTCGAGCCTTTGCATCACTCTCTTCATCCTCTGCGTCCCTCTCTTGAGCATCTGCATCACTCTCATGGGCCCCTGCATCCCTCTCGTGAGCCTCTGCATTACTCTCTTGAGCCTCTGCATCACCCTCCTATGCCTCTGCATCCCTATTTTGAGCCTCTGCATCACTTTCTCAAGCCTCTGCATCATTCTCTAGAGCCTCTGCATCATTCTCTTGAGCCTCTGCATCCCTCTCTTAAGCCTCTACATCATTCTATTGAGCCTCTGCATCATTCTCGTGAGCCTCTGCAATACTCTCTTGAGCCTCTGCATCACTCTCTTAAGCCTCTGCATCTCTCTCTTCAGCCTCTGCATCACTCTCTTGAGCCTCTGCATCCCTCTCTGGAGCCTCAGCGTCCCTCTCTTGTGCCTCTGCAGCACTCTCTTGAGCCTCTGCATCATTCTCTTGAGCCTCAGCATCCCTCTCATAAACCTCTGCATCACTCTCGTGAGCCTCTTCATCCCTCTCTTGAGCCTTTGCATCACTCTTTTAAGCCTCTGCATCCCTCTCTTGAGCATCTGAATCCCTCTCTTGATCCTCTGCATCACTCTCTAGATCCTCTGCGTCACTCTCTTGAGCCTCTGCATCACTCTCTTCAGCCTCTGTATCCATCTCTTGAGCCTCTGCATCATTCTCCTAAGCCTCTCCATCCCTCACTTGAGTCTCTGCATCCCTCTCGTGAGCCTGTGCATCCCTTTCTTGAGCCTCTGCATCGCTCTCTTGAACTGCTGCATACCTTTCATGAGCCTCTGCATCCCTCTCTTGAGCCTTTGCATCACTCTCTTAAGCCTCTGCATCCCTCCCTTGAGCCTCAGCATCCCTCTCATGAGCCTCTGCATCCCTCTCTTGAGCCTCTGCATCACTCTCTTAAGCCTCTGCATCACGCTCTTAAGCCTCTGCATCACTCTCTTGATCCTCTGCATCCCTCTCTTGAGTCTCTGCATCACTCTCTTGAGCCTCTGCATCACCCTCTTAAGCCTTTGCATCCCTCTTTTAAGCCGCTGCATCACTTTCTTAAGCCTCTGCATCCCTCTCTTGAGCATCTGCATCCCTATCCTGAAATCCTGCATCCCTCTTTTGAGCCTCTGCATCCCTCTCCTGTGCCTTTGCATCACTCTCTTAAGCCTCTGCATCCCTCTCTTGATCTTCTGCATAACTATCGTAAACCTCTGCATCACTCTCTTATTCCTCTGCATCACTCTCTTTAGCCTCTGCATCATTCTCTTGAGCCTCTGCATCCCTCTCTTCACCCTCTACATCATTCTATTGAGCCTCTGCATCATTCTCTTGAGCCTCTGCATCACTCTCTTAAGCCTCTGCATCTCTCTCTTCAGCCTCTGCATCACTCTCCTAAACCTCTGCATCCCTCTTTTGAGCCTCTGAATCCCTCTCTTGAGCCTCTGCATCACTCTCTTCATCCTCTGCATCCCTCTCGTGAGCCTCTGCATTACTCTCTTGAGCCTCTGCATCACCCTCTTATGACTCTGCAAACCTATTTTGAGACTCTGCATAACTTTCTCAAGCCTCTGCATCCCTTTCTTGAGCCTCTGCATCGCTCTCTTGAACTGCTGCATACCTTTCATGAGCCTCTTCATCCCTCTCTTGAGCTTTGCATCACTCTTTTAAGCCTCTGTATCCCTCTCTTGAGCCTCTGAATCCCTGTCTTGATCCTCTGCATCACTCTCTAGATCCTCTGCGTCACTCTCTTGAGCATCTGCATCACTCTCTTCAGCCTCTGCATCCATCTCTTGAGCCTCTGCATCATTCTCCTAAGCCTCTCCATCCCTCACTTGAGTCTCTGCATCCCTCTCGTGAGCCTGTGCATCCCTTTCTTGAGCCTCTGCATCGCTCTCTTGAACTGCTGCATACCTTTCATGAGCCTCTGCATCCCTCTCTTGAGCCTTTGCATCACTCTCCTAAGCCTCTGCATCCCTCCTTTGAGCCTCAGCATCCCTCTCATGAGCCTCTGCATCCCTCTCTTGAGCCTCTGCATCACTCTCTTAACCCTCTGCATCACGCTCTTAAGCCTCTGCATCACTCTCTTGATCCTCTGCATCCCTCTCTTGAGTCTCTGCATCACTCACTTGAGCCTCTGCATCACCCTCTTAAGCCTCTGCATCTCTCTTTTAAGCCGCTGCATCACTTTCTTAAGCCTCTGCATCCCTCTCTTGAGCATCTGCATCCCTATCCTGAAATCCTGCATCCCTCTTTTGAGCCTCTGCATCCCTCTCCTGTGCCTTTGCATCACTCTTTTAAGCCTCTGCATCCCTCTCTTGATCCTCTGCATAACTATCGTAAACCTCTGCATCACTCTCTTGAGCTTCTGCATCACTCTCTTGAGCATATGCATCACTCTCTTGAGCCTCTGCAACACTATCTTGAGCCTCTGCATTACTCTCCTAAACCTCTGAATCCCTCTCTTGAGCCTCTGAATCCCTCTCTTGAGCCTCTGCATCACTCTCTCGAGCCTCTGCATCACTCTCTTGAGCCTCTGCATCATTCTCTTGAGCCTCAGCATCCCTCTCATAAACCTCTGCATCACTCTCGTGAGCCTCTGCATCCCTCTCTTAAGCCTCTGCATCACTAGTTTGAGCCTCTGCATCCCTCTCTTGAACTCCTGCATCCTTCTCATGAGCCTCTGCATCCCTCTATTGAGCCTTTGCTTCACTCTCTTAAGCCTTTGCATTCCTCTCTTGAGCCTCTGCATCACTCTAAAGTGTCTCTGCATCCCTCTCTTGAGCCTCTGCATCACTCTCTTGAGCCCCTGCATCCCTCTCCTGAGCCTTTGCATTACTCTCTTGAGCCTCTGCATCCCTCTCTTAAGCCACTGCATCACTCTCTTCAGCCTCTGCATCACTCTCTTGAGCGTCTGCATCCCCTCTCATAAGCCTCTGCACCACTCTCTTAAGCCTTTGAATTCACTCTCTTGAGCTTCAGCATCACTCTCTTGAGCATCTGCATCCCTCTCTTGAGCCTCTGCATCACTCTCGTAAGCCTCTGCATCACTCTCTTGAGCCTCTGCATAACTCTCTTGAGTCTCTGCATCACTCTCTTGAGCCTCTGCATCCCTCTTTTGAGCCTCTGCAACACTCTCCTCAGACTCTGCATCACTCGCTTAAGCCTCTGCATCCCTCTCTTGAGCCTCTGAATCCCTCTCTTGAGCCTCTGCATCACTCTCTCGAGCCTTTGCATCACTCTCTTCATCCTCTGCGTCCCTCTCTTGAGCATCTGCATCACTCTCATGGGCCCCTGCATCCCTCTCGTGAGCCTCTGCATTACTCTCTTGAGCCTCTGCATCACCCTCCTATGCCTCTGCATCCCTATTTTGAGCCTCTGCATCACTTTCACAAGCCTCTGCATCATTCTCTAGAGCCTCTGCATCATTCTCTTGAGCCTCTGCATCCCTCTCTTAAGCCTCTACATCATTCTATTGAGCCTCTGCATCATTCTCGTGAGCCTCTGCAATACTCTCTTGAGCCTCTGCATCACTCTCTTAAGCCTCTGCATCTCTCTCTTCAGCCTCTGCATCACTCTCTTGAGCCTCTGCATCCCTCTCTGGAGCCTCAGCGTCCCTCTCTTGTGCCTCTGCAGCACTCTCTTGAGCCTCTGCATCATTCTCTTGAGCCTCAGCATCCCTCTCATAAACCTCTGCATCACTCTCGTGAGCCTCTTCATCCCTCTCTTGAGCCTTTGCATCACTCTTTTAAGCCTCTGCATCCCTCTCTTGAGCCTCTGAATCCCTCTCTTGATCCTCTGCATCACTCTCTAGATCCTCTGCGTCACTCTCTTGAGCCTCTGCATCACTCTCTTCAGCCTCTGCATCCATCTCTTGAGCCTCTGCGTCATTCTCCTAAGCCTCTCCATCCCTCACTTGAGTCTCTGCATCCCTCTCGTGAGCCTGTGCATCCCTTTCTTGAGCCTCTGCATCGCTCTCTTGAACTGCTGCATACCTTTCATGAGCCTCTGCATCCCTCTCTTGAGCCTTTGCATCACTCTCTTAAGCCTCTGCATCCCTCCCTTGAGCCTCAGCATCCCTCTCATGAGCCTCTGCATCCCTCTCTTGAGCCTCTGCATCACTCTCTTAAGCCTCTGCATCACGCTCTTAAGCCTCTGCATCACTCTCTTGATCCTCTGCATCCCTCTCTTGAGCCTCTGCATCACTCTCTTGAGCCTCTGCATCACCCTCTTAAGCCTTTGCATCCCTCTTTTAAGCCGCTGCATCACTTTCTTAAGCCTCAGCATCCCTCTCTTGAGCATCTGCATCCCTATCCTGAAATCCTGCATCCCTCTTTTGAGCCTCTGCATCCCTCTCCTGTGCCTTTGCATCACTCTCTTAAGCCTCTGCATCCCTCTCTTGATCCTCTGCATAACTATCGTAAACCTCTGCATCACTCTCTTATTCCTCTGCATCACTCTCTTTAGCCTCTGCATCATTCTCTTGAGCCTCTGCATCCCTCTCTTCACCCTCTACATCATTCTATTGAGCCTCTGCATCATTCTCTTGAGCCTCTGCATCACTCTCTTAAGCCTCTGCATCTCTCTCTTCAGCCTCTGCATCACTCTCCTAAGCCTCTGCATCCCTCTTTTGAGCCTCTGAATCCCTCTCTTGAGCCTCTGCATCACTCTCTCGAGCCTCTGCATCACTCTCTTCATCCTCTGCATCCCTCTCGTGAGCCTCTGCATTACTCTCTTGAGCCTCTGCATCACCCTCTTATGACTCTGCAAACCTATTTTGAGCCTCTGCATCACTTTCTCAAGCCTCTGCATCCCTTTCTTGAGCCTCTGCATCGCTCTCTTGAACTGCTGCATACCTTTCATGAGCCTCTTCATCCCTCTCTTGAGCCTTTGCATCACTCTTTTAAGCCTCTGTATCCCTCTCTTGAGCCTCTGAATCCCTGTCTTGATCCTCTGCATCACTCTCTAGATCCTCTGCGTCACTCTCTTGAGCATCTGCATCACTCTCTTCAGCCTCTGCATCCATCTCTTGAGCCTCTGCATCATTCTCCTAAGCCTCTCCATCCCTCACTTGAGTCTCTGCATCCCTCTCGTGAGCCTGTGCATCCCTTTCTTGAGCCTCTGCATCGCTCTCTTGAACTGCTGCATACCTTTCATGAGCCTCTGCATCCCTCTCTTGAGCCTTTGCATCACTCTCCTAAGCCTCTGCATCCCTCCTTTGAGCCTCAGCATCCCTCTCATGAGCCTCTGCATCCCTCTCTTGAGCCTCTGCATCACTCTCTTAAGCCTCTGCATCACGCTCTTAAGCCTCTGCATCACTCTCTTGATCCTCTGCATCCCTCTCTTGAGTCTCTGCATCACTCACTTGAGCCTCTGCATCACCCTCTTAAGCCTCTGCATCTCTTTTAAGCCGCTGCATCACTTTCTTAAGCCTCTGCATCCCTCTCTTGAGCCTCTGAATCCTCTTGATCCTCTGCATCACTCTCTGATCCTCTGCGTCACTCTCTTGAGCCTCTGCATCACTCTCTTGAGCCTCTGCATCCATCTCTTGAGCCTCTGCATCATTCTCCTAAGCTCTCCATCCCTCACTTGAGTCTCTGCATCCCTTCGTGAGCCTGTGCATCCCTTTCTTGAGCCTCTGCATCGCTCTCTTGAACTGCTGCATACCTTTCATGAGCCTCTGCATCCCTCTCCTGAGCCTTTGCATCACTCTCCTAAGCCTCTGCATCCCTCCTTTGAGCCTCAGCATCCCTCTCATGAGCCTCTGCATCCCTCTCTTGAGCCTCTGCATCACTCACTTGAGCCTCTGCATCACCCTCTTAAGCCTCTGCATCTCTTTTAAGCCGCTGCATCACTTTCTTAAGCCTCTGCATCCCTCTCTTGAGCATCTGCATCCCTATCCTGAAATCCTGCATCCCTCTTTTGAGCCTCTGCATCCCTCTCCTGTGCCTTTGCATCACTCTCTTAAGCCTCTGCATCCCTCTCTTGATCCTCTGCATAACTATCGTAAACCTCTGCATCACTCTCTTGAGCTTCTGCATCACTCTCTTGAGCATATGCATCACTCTCTTGAGCCTCTGCAACACTATCTTGAGCCTCTGCATTACTCTCCTAAGCCTCTGAATCCCTCTCTTGAGCCTCTGAATCCCTTTCTTGAGCCTCTGCATCACTCTCTCGAGCCTCTGCATCACTCTCATGAGCCTCTGCATCATTCTCTTGAGCCTCTGCATCCCTCTCCTAAGCCTCTACATCATTCTCTTGAGCCTCTGCATCATTCTCTTGAGCCTCTGCATCCCTCTCTTAAGCCTCTACATCATTCTATTGAGCCTCTGCATCATTCTCTTGAGCCTCTGCAATACTCTCTTGAGCCTCTGCATCACTCTCTTAAGCCTCTGCATCTCTCTCTTCAGCCTCTGCATCACTCTCTTGAGCCTCTGCATCCCTCTCTGGAGCCTCAGCATCCCTCTCTTGTGCCTCTGCAGCACTCTCTTGAGCCTCTGCATCATTCTCTTGAGCCTCAGCATTCCTCTCATAAACCTCTGCATCACTCTCGTGAGCCTCTGCATCCCTCTCTTAAGCCTCTGCATCACTAGTTTGAGCCTCTGCATCCCTCTCTTGAACTCCTGCATCCTTCTCATGAGCCTCTGCATCCCTCTATTGAGCCTTTGCTTCACTCTCTTAAGCCTTTGCATTCCTCTCTTGAGCCTCTGCATCACTCTAAAGTGTCTCTGCATCCCTCTCTTGAGCCTCTGCATCACTCTCTTGAGCCCCTGCATCCCTCTCTTGAGCCTTTCCATTACTCTCTTGAGCCTCTGCATCCCTCTCTTAAGCCACTGCATCACTCTCTTCAGCCTCTGCATCACTCTCTTGAGCGTCTGCATCCCCTCTCATAAGCCTCTGCACCACTCTCTTAAGCCTTTGAATTCACTCTCTTGAGCTTCAGCATCACTCTCTTGAGCATCTGCATCCCTCTCTTGAGCCTCTGCATCACTCTCGTAAGCCTCTGCATCACTCTCTTGAGCCTCTGCATAACTCTCTTGAGTCTCTGCATCACTCTCTTGAGCCTCTGCATCCCTCTTTTGAGCCTCTGCAACACTCTCCTCAGACTCTGCATCACTCGCTTAAGCCTCTGCATCCCTCTCTTGAGCCTCTGAATCCCTCATGAGCCTCTGCATCACTCTCTCGAGCCTTTGCATCACTCTCTTCATCCTCTGCGTCCCTCTCTTGAGCATCTGCATCACTCTCATGGGCCTCTGCATCCCTCTCGTGAGCCTCTGCATTACTCTCTTGAGCCTCTGCATCACCCTCCTATGCCTCTGCATCCCTATTTTGAGCCTCTGCATCACTTTCTCAAGCCTCTGCATCATTCTCTAGAGCCTCTGCATCATTCTCTTGAGCCTCTGCATCCCTCTCTTAAGCCTCTACATCATTCTATTGAGCCTCTGCATCATTCTCGTGAGCCTCTGCAATACTCTCTTGAGCCTCTGCATCACTCTCTTAAGCCTCTGCATCTCTCTCTTCAGCCTCTGCATCACTCTCTGGAGCCTCAGCGTCCCTCTCTTGTGCCTCTGCAGCACTCTCTTGAGCCTCTGCATCATTCTCTTGAGCCTCAGCATCCCTCTCATAAACCTCTGCATCACTCTCGTGAGCCTCTTCATCCCTCTCTTGAGCCTTTGCATCACTCTTTTAAGCCTCTGCATCCCTCTCTTGAGCCTCTGAATCCCTCTCTTGATCCTCTGCATCACTCTCTAGATCCTCTGCGTCACTCTCTTGAGCCTCTGCATCACTCTCTTCAGCCTCTGCATCCATCTCTTGAGCCTCTGCATCATTCTCCTAAGCCTCTCCATCCCTCACTTGAGTCTCTGCATCCCTCTCGTGAGCCTGTGCATCCCTTTCTTGAGCCTCTGCATCGCTCTCTTGAACTGCTGCATACCTTTCATGAGCCTCTGCATCCCTCTCTTGAGCCTTTGCATCACTCTCCTAAGCCTCTGCATCCCTCCCTTGAGCCTCAGCATCCCTCTCATGAGCCTCTGCATCCCTCTCCTGAGCCTCTGCATCACTCTCTTAAGCGTCTGCATCACGCTCTTAAGCCTCTGCATCACTCTCTTGATCCTCTGCATCCCTCTCTTGAGTCTCTGCATCACTCTCTTGAGCCTCTGCATCACCCTCTTAAGCCTCTGCATCTCTCTTTTAAGCCGCTGCATCACTTTCTTAAGCCTCTGCATCCCTCTCTTGAGCATCTGCATCCCTATCCTGAAACCCTGCATCCCTCTTTTGAGCCTCTGCATCCCTCTCCTTTGCCTTTGCATCACTCTCTTATGCCTCTGCATCCCTCTCATGATCCTCTGCATAACTATCGTAAACCTCTGCATCACTCTCTTGAGCTTCTGCATCACTCTCTTGAGCATATGCATCACTCTCTTGAGCCTCTGCAACACTATCTTGAGCCTCTGCATTACTCTCCTAAGCCTCTGAATCCCTCTCTTGAGCCTCTGAATCCCTCTCTTGAGCCTCTGCATCACTCTCTCGAGCCTCTGCATCACTCTCATGAGCCTCTGCATCATTCTCTTGAGCCTCTGCATCCCTCTCCTAAGCCTCTACATCATTCTCTTGAGCCTCTGCATCATTCTCTTGAGCCTCTGCATCCCTCTCTTAAGCCTTTTCATCATTCTATTGAACCTCTGCATCATTCTCTTGAGCCTCTGCAATACTCTCTTGAGCCTCTGCATCACTCTCTTAAGCCTCTGCATCTCTCTCTTCAGCCTCTGCATCACTCTCTTGAGCCTCTGCATCCCTCTCTGGAGCCTCAGCATCCCTCTCTTGTGCCTCTGCAGCACTCTCTTGAGCCTCTGCATCATTCTCTTGAGCCTCAGCATCCCTCTCATAAACCTCTGCATCACTCTCGTGATCCTCTGCATCCCTCTCTTAAGCCTCTGCATCACTAGTTTGAGCCTCTGCATCCCTCTCTTGAACTCCTGCATCCTTCTCATGAGCCTCTGCATCCCTCTATTGAGCCTTTGCTTCACTCTCTTAAGCCTTTGCATTCCTCTCTTGAGCCTCTGCATCACTCTAAAGAGTCTCTGCATCCCTCTCTTGAGCCTCTGCATCACTCTCTTGAGCCCCTGCATCCCTCTCTTGAGCCTTTGCATTACTCTCTTGAGCCTCTGCATCCCTCTCTTAAGGCTCTGCATCACTCTCTTGAGCTTCAGCATCACTCTCTTGAGCATCTACATCCCTCTCTTGAGCCTCTGCATCACTCTCTTGAGCCTCTGCATAACTCTCTTGAGTCTCTGCATCACTCTCTTGAGCCTCTGCATCCCTCTTTTGAGCCTCTGCAACACTCTCCTCAGACTCTGCATCACTCTCTTAAGCCTCTGCATCCCTCTCTTGAGCCTCTGAATCCCTCTCTTGAGCCTCTGCATCACTCTCTCGAGCCTCTGCATCACTCTCTTCATCCTCTGCGTCCCTCTCTTGAGCATCTGCATCACTCTCATGGGCCCCTGCATCCCTCTCGTGAGCCTCTGCATTACTCTCTTGAGACTCTGCATCACCCTCCTATGCCTCTGCATCCCTATTTTGAGCCTCTGCATCACTTTCTCAAGCCTCTGCATGCCTTTCCGAATATATGCCAATTACTGGGAACAGCGATGTAGCACATTTTGCCCAAACCCTCCCTCCAATTTTCAAATATCCTAAACAACCCAAATTCTACGTTGACCCATATTTTTTACCCAAATTCTGGCTCTCTGCACGTATTCGCAGTTTGAAATTACAAATTTTTTACCGAAAATATGCCAATTACTGAAAGCAGCGATGATCACATTTTGCCCAAACTCTCCCTGCAGTTTATAAAATATCCCAAACATCCGAAAATCGGCGCTTGAGCCCTATTTTAAAGGAAAATTCTGGCTCTCTGCACGTAATCGCTGTTTGGAATTACAATATTTTTACCCAAAATATGCCAATTACTGAAAGCGGCGATGGGGCACATTTTGTCCAAACCCTCCCTGCAGTTTCTAGATATCCCAAACATCCCAATTTCGACGCTTGATCCATATTTTGGAGCCAAATTCGCGCTCTCTGCACGTATTCGCACTTTGAAATTACGACTTTTTATACTGAAAATATGCCAATTTCTGAGAGCGACGATTGGTCACCTTTTGCCCAAACCCTCCCTGCAGTTTTCAAAATATCCCAAACATCTCAAATGCGACCCTTGAGTTATATTTTGGAGCCAAATTCCTGCTCCCTGCACGCATTCGCAGATTGAAATTACGACGTTTTAAACTGAAAATATGCAAATTACTGAAAGCGGCGATGATCACATTTTGCCAAACCCTCCATGCAGTTTTTAAAATATCCCAAAAATCCCAATTTCGACGCTTGAGCCATATTTAGGAGGCAAATTCTGGCTCTCTGCACGTAATCGCCGTTTGAAATTACGACTTTTTATACCGAAAATATGCCAAGTACTGAGAGCGGCGATGAGTCAATTTTTGCCCAAACCCTCCCCGGCAGTTTTCAAAATATCCCGAACATCCGATATTCGATGCTTGAACCATATGTAGGAGCCAAATTCTGGCTCTCTGCACGAATTCGCAGTTACAAATTACGACTTTTTATCCCGAAATTATGCCTATTACTATAGGCGGCGATGAATCACATTTTGCCCAAACCCTAGCTGCAGTTTTCAAGATATCCCAAACATTCCAATTTCAACGCTTGGTCCATATTTTGGAGCCAAATTCTCGCTCTCTGCATGTATTCGCACTTTCAAATTATGACATTTTATACCGAAAATAGGACAAATACTGAGACCGTCGATGGGTCACATTTTGACCAAACCAACCCTGCAGTTTTCAAAATATCCCAAACATCCAAAATTGTTCGCTTGAGCCATATTTTGGAGCCAAATTCTGGCTTTCTGCACGTATTTGCAGTTTGAAATTACGAATTTTTATACCGAAAATAAGCCAATTACTGAGTGCTGCGATGAGGCACATTTTGCCCAAACCCTCCCTGCAGTTTTCAAAATATCCCAAACATCCCAAATTCGACGCTTGAGCCATATTTTGGAGCCAAATTCTGGCTCTCTGCACGTATTCGCCGTTTGAATTTACGACTTTTTATACCGAAAATATGCAAATTTCTTTGAGCAGCGATGGGTCACATTTTGCCCAAACCCCCTACAGTTTTCAAAATATTCTAAACATCCCAAATTCAACGCTTGAGCCATGTTTTGTAGCCAAATTTTGGCTCTCTGCACGTATTCGCCGTTTGAAATTACTAATTTATATACCGAAAATATGCAAATTAATGTAATCGGCGATTTGTCACATTTTGCCCAAACCCTCCCTGCAGTTTTCAAAATATCCCAAACATCCCAAATTCGACGCTTGAGCAAAATTTTGAAGAAAAAACTCTCGCTCTCTGCACGTATTTGCAGTTTGAAATTACGACTTTTTATTCCGAATATATGCCTATTACTTGGAGCAGCGATGGGTCACATTTTGCCCAAACCTCCCCAGCAGTTTTCAAAATATCACAAACATCCCAAATTCGACTCTTGAGCCATATTTTGGAGCTAAATTCTGGCTCTCTTCACGTATTCGGGGATTGAAATTTCGACTTTTTATACCGAAAATATGCCAATTACTGAGAGCGGCGATGTGTCACATTTTGCCCAATTTCCCCTGCAGTTTTCAAAATGACCCAAACATCTCAAATGCGACCCTTGAGCTATATTTTGGACCCTTATTTTGGCTCTCTGCACGTGTTCGCAGATTGAAATTACGACTTTTTATACAGAAAATATGCAAATTATTGAAAGTGGCGAAGGATCACATTTTTTCCAAACCTCCCTGCAGTTTTTAAAATATCCCAAAAATTCAAAATTAGACGCTTGAGCCATATTTTGGAGGCAAATTCTGGCTTTCTGCACGTAATCGCCGTGTGAAATTACGACTTTTTATACCCAAAATATGCCAGTTACTGTAAGCGGCGATGGGTCACATTTTGCCCAAACCCTCCCTGCATTTTTTAAGATATCCCAAACATCCCAAATTCGACGCTTGAGCCATATTTTGGAGCCAAATTCTGGCTTTCTGCACGTATTCGCAGTTTGAAATTACGACTTTTTATACCGAAAATAGGCCTATTACTGAGTGCGGCGATGGGTCACATTTTGCCCAAACCCTCCCTGCAGTTGTCAAAATATCCCAAACATCCCAAATTCAAAGATTGAGTAATAATTAGGAGCCAATTTCTGGCTCTCTGCACGCATTCGCAATTTGAAATTACGACTTTTTATACCGAAAAAAGCCAATTACTGAGTGCAGCGATGGGTCACATTTTGCCCAAACCCGCCCTGCAGTTTTCAAATTATCCCAAACATCCGAAATTCGACGCTTGAGCCATATTTTGGAGCCAAATTCTGGCTCTCTGCACGTATTCGCCGTTTGAAATTACGACTTTTTATACCGAAAATATGCAAATTTCTGAGAGTAGCGATAGGTCACATTTTGCCCAAACCCCCCTGCAGTTTTCAAAATATTCAAAATCCCAAATTAAACGCTTGAGCCATATTTTGGAGCCAAAATTTGGCTCTCTGCACGTATTCGCCGTTTGAAATTACGACTTTTTATCCCGAAATTATGCCTATTACTATAGGCGGCGATGAATCACATTTTGCCCAAACCCTCCCTGCAGTTTTCAAGATATCCCAAACATCCCAATTTCAACGCTTGATCCATATTTTGGAGCCAAATTCTCGCTCTCTGCATGTATTCGCATTTTGAAATTATGACATTTTATACCGAAAAAAGGACAAATACTGAGACCGTCGATGGGTCACATTTTGCCCAAACCCACCCTGCAGTTTTCAAAATATCCCAAACATCAAAAATTGGTCGCTTGAGCCATATTTTGGAGCCAAATTCTGGCTTTCTGCACGTATTCGCAATTTGAAATTACGACTTTTTATACCGAAAATATGCCAATTACTGAGAGCAGCGATGGGTCACATTTTGCCTAAACGCTCCCTACAGTTTTCAAAATATCCCAAACATCCCAAATTCAACGCTAGAGTAATATTTAGGAGCCAAATTCTGGCTCTCTGCACGTATTCGCAGTTTGAAACTACGACTTTTTATACCGAAAATATGCCAATTACTGAGTGCTGCGAAAAGGCACATTTTGCCAAACCCTCCCTGCAGTTTTGAAAATAACCCAAACATCCCAAATTCGACGCTTGAACCATATTTTGGAGCCAAATTCTGGCTCTCTGCACGTATTCGCCGTTTGAATTTACGACTTTTTATACCGAAAATATGCAAATTTCTGTGAGCAGCGATGGGTCACACTTTGCCCAAACCCCCCATGCAGTTTTCAAAATATTTCAAACATCCCAAATTCGAATCTTGTGCCATATTTTGGAGTCAAATTCTGGCTCTCTGTATGTATTCGCAGTTTGAAATTAAGACTTTTCATACCAAAATATGCCAATTACTGAGAGCGGCGATGGGTCACATTTTGCCCAAACCCACCCTGCAGTTTTCAAAATATCCCAAACATCCCAAATTCGATGCTTGAGCCATACTTTTGAAGCTAAATTCTGGCTCTCTGCACGTATTCGCAGATTGAAATTACGACTTTTTATGCCGAATATATACCAATTACCGAGAGCAGCGATGGGTCACATTTTGCCCAAACCTCCCGTGTAGTTTTCAAAATATCATAAACATCGCAAATTCGACGCTTGAGCCATATTTTGGAGCCAAATTGTGGTTCTCTTCACGTATTCGCAGTTTGATATTACGACTTTTTATACCGAAAATATGCCAATTACTGATAGCGTCGATGGGTCACATTTTGCCCAAGCCCCTCTGCAGTTTTCAAAATTTTTCAAACATCCCAAATTCGACGCTTGAGCCATATTTTGGAGCCAAATTATGGCTCTCTGCACGTATTCGCAGTATGAAATTACGACTTTTAAAGCCGAATATAAGCCAATTACTGGGAGCGGCGATGGGTCACATTTTGGCCAAACCCCCCTGCAGTTTTCAAAATAAGACAAACATCCCAAATTCGACGCTTGAGCCATATTTTGGAGCCAAATTATGGCTCTCTGCACGTATTCGCTGTTTGAAATTACGAATTTTTATTCAGAAAATATGCCAATTGATGAAAGCGGCGATGGATCACATTTTGCCCAAACACTCCCTGCAGTTTTAAAAATATCCCAAACATCACAAATTCGACGCTTGAGCCATATTTTGGAGCCAAATTCTGGCTCTCATCATTCCCTTGAGCCTCTGCATCACTCTCTAGAACCTCTGCATCACTCTCATCAGCTTCTGCATCACTCTCTCAAGCCTCTGCTTCCCTCTCTTGATCCTCTGCATCACTTTCCTGAGCCTCTGCGTCCCTCTCTACCGCCTCTGCATCACTCTCTTAAGCCTCTGCATCACTCTCTTCGGCCAGTGCATCACTTTCTTAAGCCTCTGCATCCCTTTCTTGATCGCCTGCATCACTCTCTTGAACTCCTGAATCCCTCTCATGAGCATTTGCATTCCTCTCCTGAGCCTTTGCATCACTCGCTTAAGCCTCTGCATCCCTCTCTTGAGCCTCTGCGTAACTCTCAAGAGCCTCTGCATCCCTCTCTTGTGCCTCTGCATCCCTCACTTGAGCCTCTGCATCACTCTCTTGATCCCCTGCATTCCTCTCTTGAGCCTCTGCATCCCTCTCTTGAGCCTCTGCATCACTTTCGTAAGCTCTGCATGCACTCTCCTGAGCCTCTGCATCCCTCTCTTCAGCCTCTGCATCACTCTCTTAAGCCTCTGCATCATTCTCTTCAGTCTCTGCATCACTCTCTTGAGCCTCTGCATCACTCTCCTGAGCCTCTGCATCACTCTTTTAAGCCTCTGCATCATTCTCCTCAGCCTCTGCATCCCTCTCTTAAGCCTTTGCATCACTCTCTTGAGCCTCTGCATCACTCTCTTCAGCCTCTGAATCCCTCTTTTGATCCTCTGCATCACTCTCTTGAGTCTCTGCATCACTCTCTTCAGCCTCTGCCTCCCTCTCTTATGCCTCTGCTTTCCTCTCTTAAGCCTCTGCATCACTCTCTCTACCCTTTGTATTCCTCTCTTAAGCCTCTGCATCATTCTCTTGAGCCCCTGCATCATTCTCTAGAGCCTCTGCATCCCTCTCTTAAGCCATTACATCATTCTCTTGTGCCTCTGCATCACTCTCTTGAACCTGTGCATCACTCTCTTAAGCCTTTGCATCTCTCTTTTCCGCCCCTGCATCACTCTCTTGAGCCTCTGCATCACTCTCTTGAGCCTCTACATCCCTCTCTTGAGCCTCTGCATCCCTCTCATAAGCCTCTGCATCACTCTCTTGAGCCTTTGCATCACTCTCTTGACCCTCTGCATCCCTCTATTGATCCTCTGCATCACTCACTTGAGCCTCTGCATCACTCTCTTTAGCCCCTGCAACACTCTCTTCAGCCTCTGTATCACTCTCTTCAGGCCTCTGCATTACTCACTTAAGCTTCTGAATCCCTCTTTTGATCCTCTGCATCACTCTCTTGAGTCTCTGCATCACTCTCTTCAGCCTCTGCCTCCCTCTCTTATGCCTCTGCTTTCCTCTCTTAAGCCTCTGCATCACTCTCTTGACCCTTTGTATTCCTCTCTTAAGCCTCTGCATCATTCTCTTGAGCCCCTGCATCATTCTCTAGAGCCTCTGCATCCCTCTCTTAAGCCATTACATCATTCTCTTGTGCCTCTGCATCACTCTCTTGAACCTCTGCATCACTCTCTTAAGCCTTTGCATCTCTCTTTTCCGCCCCTGCATCACTCTCTTGAGCCTCTGCATCACTCTCATCAGCTTCTGCATCACTCTCTGAGCCTCTGCATCACTCTCTTGAGCCTCTGCATCACTCACTTGAGCCTCTCCATCACTCTCTTAAGCCTCTGCTTCCCTCTCTTGATCCTCTGCATCACTCTCTTGAGCCTCTGCTTCCCTCTCTTGATCCTCTGCATCACTCTCTTGAACCTCTGCATCACTCTCTTGAGCCTCTGCATCACTCACTTGAGCCTCTCCATCACTCTCTTAAGCCTCTGCTTCCGTCTCTTGATCCTCTGCAACACTCTCTTGAGCCTCTGCATCACTCTCTTGATCGTCTGCATCACTCTCTTGAGCCTCTGCATCACTCTCTTGAGCCTCTGCATCACTCTCTTGAGCCTCTGCATCACTCTCTTAAGGCTCTGCATCCCTCTCTTGATCCTCTGGATCACTCTCTTGAGCCTCTGCATCATTCTCTTTAGCCTCTGCATCCCTCTCTTAAGCCTCTACATCATTCTATTGAGCCTCTGCATCATTCTCTTGATCCTCTGCAATACTCTCTTGAGTCTCTGCATCACTCTCTTAAGCCTCTGCATCTCTCTATTCAGCCTCTGCATCACTCTCGTGAGCCTCTGCATCCCTCTCTTAAGCCTCTGCATCACTAGTTTGATCCTCTGCATCCCTCTTTTGAACTCCTGCATCCTTCTCATGAGCCTCTGCATCCCTCTATTGAGCCTTTGCTTCACTCTCTTAAGCCTTTGCATTCCTCTCTTGAGCCTCTGCATCACTCTAAAGAGTCTCTGCATCCCTCTCTTGAGCCTCTGCATCACTCTCTTGAGCCCCTGCATCCCTCTCTTGAGCCTTTGCATTACTCTCTTGAGCCTCTGCATCCCTCTCTTAAGCCTCTGCATCACTCTCTTCAGCCTCTGCATCACTCTCTTGAGCGTCTGCATCCCCTCTCATAAGCCTCTGCACCATTCTCTTAAGCCTTTGAATTCACTCTCTTGAGCTTCAGCATCACTCTCTTGAGCATCTACATCCCTCTCTTGAGCCTCTGCATCACTTTCGCAAGCCTCTGCATCACTCTCTTGAGCCTCTGCATAACTCTCTTGAGTCTCTGTATCACTCTCTTGAGCCTCTGCATCCCTCTTTTGAGCCTCTGCAACACTCTCCTCAGACTCTGCATCACTCTCTTAAGCCTCTGCATCCCTCTCTTGAGCCTCTGAATCCCTCTCTTGAGCCTCTGCATTACTCTCTTGAGCCTCTGCATCACCCTCTTATGCCTCTCCATCCCTATTTTGAGCCTCTGCATCACTTTCTCAAGCCTCTGCATCCCTTTCTTGAGCCTCTGCATCGCTCTCTTAAACTGCTGTATACCTTTCATGAGCCTCTTCATCCCTCTCTTGAACCTTTGTATCACTCTTTTAAGCCTCTGAATCCCTCTCTTGAGCTTCTGAATCCCTCTCTTGATCCTCTGCATCACTCTCTAGAGTCTCTGCATCACTCTCTTGAGCCTTTGCATCACTCTCTTCAGCCTCTGCATCCCTCTCTTGAGCCTCTGCATCATTCTCCTAAGCCTCTCCATCTCTCACTTGAGCCTCAGCATCCCTCACATGAGCCTCTGCATCCCTCTCTTGAGCCTTTGCATCACTCTCTTAAGCCTCTGCATCCCTCTCATGAGCCTCTGCATCACTCTTTTGAGTCTCTGCATCCCTCTCGTGAGAATCTGCATCACTCTCTTGTGCCTCTGCATCACCCTCTTATGCCTCTGCATCCCTATTTTCAGCTTCTGCATCACTTTCTTAAGTCTCTGCATCCATTTCTTGAGCCTCTGCATCGCTCTCTTGAACTCCTGCATACCTTTCATGAGCCTCTGCATCACTCTCTAGAACCTCTGCATCACTCTCATCAGCTTCTGCATCACTCTCTCAAGCCTCTGCTTCCCTCTCTTGATCCTCTGCATCACTCTCCTGAGCCTCTGTGTCCCTCTCTAGAGCCTCTGCATCACTCTCTTAAGCCTCTGCATCACTCTCTTCGGCCTCTGCATCACTTTCTTAAGCCTCTGCATCCCTTTCTTGATCGCCTGCATCACTCTCTTGAACTCCTGAATCCCTCTCATGAGCATTTGCATTCCTCTTCTGAGCCTTTGCATCACTCGCTTAAGCCTCTGCATCCTTCTCTTGAGCCTCTGCGTAACTCTCAAGAGCCTCTGCATCCCTCTCTTGTGCCTCTGCATCCCTCACTTGAGCCTCTGCATCACTCTCTTGATCCCCTGAATTCCTCTCCTGAGCCTCTGCATCCCTCTCTTGAGCCTCTGCATCACTTTCGTAAGCCTCTGCATCACTCTCCTGAGCCTCTGCATCCCTCTCTTAAGCCTCTGCATCACGTTCTTAAGCCTCTGCATCACTCTCTTGAGCCTCTGCATCCCTCTCTTAAATTTTCAATTGAGTGATGCAGAGGCTTAAGATGGTGATGCAGAGGCTCAAGAGAGTGATGCAGAGGCTCAAGAGAGTGATGCAGAGGCTCAAGAGAGTGATTCAGAGGCTTAAGAGGGTGATGCAGAGGTTCAAGAGAGGGATGCAGGGGCTCAAGAGAGTGATGCAGAGGCTCAAGAGAGTGATTCAGAGGCTTAAGTGAGGGATGCAGAGGCTTTTGAGAGTGATGCAGAGGCTCAAGAAGAGGCTTAAGAGAGGGATGCAGAGGCTCAAGAGAGGGATGCAGAGGCTCAATAGAGGGATGCAGAGGCTCAAGAGAAGGATGCAGGGGCTCAAGAGAGGGATGCAGAGAATCAAGTGAGGGATGCAGAGGCACAAGAGAGGGATGCATAGGCTCTTGAGAGTGACGCAGAGGCTCAAGAGAGAGATGCAGAGGCTTAAGAGAGTGAAGCAAAGGCTCAGGAGGGGGATGCAAAGGCTCATGAGAGGGATTCAAGAGTTCAAGAGAGTGATGCAGACGTTCAAGAAAGGGATGCAGAGGCTTAAGAAAGTAATGCAGAGGCTCAAAAAAGGGATGCAGAGGCTTAAGAAGGTGATGCAGAGGCTCAAGAGAGTGATGCCGAGGCTCAGGAGAGGGATGCAGAGGCTCAAGAAAGTGATGCAGAGGATCAAGAGAGGAAAGCAGAGGCTTAAGAGAGTGATGAAGAAGCTGAAGAGAGTGATGCAGAGGATCAAGAGAGTGATGGAGAGGCTCGAGAGAGAGATGCAGAGGCTCAAACGAGTTATTCAGAGGCATAGGAGAGTGATGCAGAGGCCACAAGAGAGTGATGCAGAGACTGAAGAGAGTATTGCAGAGGCTCAAACAAATGATGCAGAGGCTCAAGAGAGTGATGCAGATGCTCAAGAGAGGGATGCAGAGGCTTACGAGAGTGATGCAGAGGCTGAAGAGAGTGTTC
>NW_027189447.1:52500-110000 GCF_040958095.1 Procambarus clarkii
TTTTTTTTTTAAATTATTATTTTATTAAATTATTAAATAATTATTTTAATAAACAAATAAATTAAATTAAATTAATAAATATTTATTATTTAATTTATAAATATGACAGATTTTTTAAATATATATATATATATATATATATATATATATATATATATATATATATATATATATATATATATATACATATATATATATATATATATTATATATATATAATATATATATATTATATATATGTATATATATATATATATATATATATATATATATATATATATATATATATATATATATATAATATATATCGTACCTAGTAGCCAGAACGCACTTATCAGCCTACTATGCAAGGCCCGATTTGCCTAATAAGCCAAGTTTTCATGAATTAATTGTTTTTCGACTACCTAACCTACCTAACCTAACCTAACCTAACTTTTTCGGCCACCTAACCTAACCTATCTCTATAGGTTAGGTTAGGTTCGGTCATATATCTACGTTAATTTTAACTCAAATAAAAACAAATTGACCTCATACATAATGTAATGGGTAGCTTTATCATTTCATAAGAAAAAAATTAAAGAAAATATATTAATTCATGAAAACTTGGCTTATTAGGCAAATCGAGCCTCTGCTTCCCTCTCTTGATCCTCTGCATCACTCTCTTGAGCCTCTGCATCACACTCTTGATCGTCTGCATCACTCTCTTGAGCCTCTGCATCACTCTCTTGAGCCTCTGCATCACTCTCTTGAGCCTCTGCATCACTCTCTTAAGCCTCTGCATCCCTCTCTTGATCCTCTGGATCACTCTCTTGAGCCTCTGCATCATTCTCTTGAGCCTCTGCATTCCTCTCTTAAGACTCTATATCATTCTCTTGAGCCTCTGCATCACTCTCTTGAGCCTCTGCATCACTCTCTGGAACCTCAGCATCCCTCTCTTGAGCCTTTTGTAGCACTTTCTTGAGCCTCTGCATAATTCTCTTGAGCCTCTGCATCCCTCTCTTAAGCCTCTGCATCACTCTCTTGAGCCTCTGCATCCCTCTCCTGAGCCTCTGCATCACTACTCTCCTAAGCCTCTGCAACACTCTCTTCAGCCTCTGCATCAGTCTCTTAAGCCTCTGCTTCACTCTCTTCGGCCTCTGCATCACTCTCTTAATCCTCTGCTTCCCTCTCTTGATCCTCTGCATCACTCTCTTGAGTCTCTGCATCACTCTCATGATCCTCTGCATCACTCTCTTGAGCCTCTGCATCCATCCCTCTCTGGAGCCTCTGCAGCACTCCCTTGAGCCTCTGCAGCACTCCCTTGAGCCTCTGCATCATTCTCCTGACCCTCTGCATCCCTCTCTTAAGCCTCTGTATCACTCTCTTGAGCATCTGCATCCCTTTCTTAAGCCTCTGCATCATTCTCTTGAGCCTCTGCATCCCTCTCTTGAACTCCTGCATCCCTCTCATGAGCATCTGCATCCCTCTATTGAGCCTTTGCATCACTCTCCTAAGCCTCTGGCTCCCTCTCGTGAGCCTCTGCATCCCTCTCTTGAGCCCCTGCATCACTGTCTTGAGCCTTTGCATCCTCTCTTGAGCCTCTGCATCCCTCTCTTAAGCCTCTGCATCACTTTCTTCAGCCTCTGTATCACTCTCTTGAGCCTCTGCATCCCCTCTCTTAAGCCTCTGCATCACTCTCTTGAGCGTCTACATCCCTCTCCTGAGCCTCTGCATAACTCTCTTGAGCATCTGCATCACTCTCTTGAGCCTCTGCATACCTCTATTCAGCCTCTGCATCATTCTCCTAAAGCATCTGCATCACTCTCCTGAGCCTCTGCATCACTCTCTTGAGCCTCTGCATCCCTCTCATAAGCCTCTGCATCACTCTCTTAAGCCTCTGCATCACTCTCTTAAGCCTCTTCATCACTCTTTTTAGCCGCTGCATCACTCTCATGATCCTCTGCATCTCTCTCTTGAGCCTCTACATCACTCTCTTGAGCCTCTACATCATTCTCTGAGCCTCTGCATCACTCACTTGAGCCTCTCCATCACTCTCTTAATCCTCTGCATCCCTCTCTTATTCCTCTGCATCACTCTCTTGAGCCTCTGCATCATTCTCTGAGCCTCTGCATCCCTCTCTTAAGCTTTATATCATTCTATTTGAGCCTCTGCATCATTCTCGTGAGCCTCTGCAATACTCTCTTGAGCCTCTGCATCACTCTCTTAAGCCTCTGCATCTCTCTCTTCAGCCTCTGCATCACTCTCTTGAGCCTCTGCATCCCTCTCTGGAGCCTCAGCATCCCTCTCTTGTGCCTCTGCAGCACTCTCTTGAGCCTCTGCATCATTCTCTTGAGCCTCAGCATCCCTCTCATAAACCTCTGCATCACGCTCGTGAGCCTCTGCATCCCTCTCTTAAGCCTCTGCATCACTAGTTTGAGCGTCTGCATCACTCTCTTGAACTCCTGCAACCTTCTCATGAGCCTTTGCATCCCTCTATTGAGCCTTTGCTTCACTCTCTTAAGCCTTTGCATTCCTCTCTTGAGCCTCTGCATCACTCTAAAGAGTCTCTGCATCCCTCTCTTGAGCCTCTGCATCCTTCTCTTGAGCCTCTGCATCCCTCTATTGAGCCTTTGCTTCACTCTCTTGAGCCTTTGCATCACTCTCTTAAGCCTCTGCATCCTTCTGTTAAGCCTCTGCATCACTCTCTTCAGCCTCTGCATCATTCTCTTGAGCGTCTGTATCTCTCTCTGAGCCCCTGCATCCCTCTCTTGAGCCTCTACATCACTCTCTTGAGCCTCTGCATCACTTTCTTAAGCCTCTGCATCCCTCTCATGCGCCTCTGCATCCCTCACTTGAGCCTATGCAATCACTCTCTTAAGCCTCTGCATCCCTCCCTTGAGCCTCTGCATCACTCTCGTAAGCCTCTGCATCACTCTCTTGAGCCTCTGCATACCTCTCTTGAGTCTCTGCGTCACTCTCTTGAGCCTCTACATCCCTCCTCATAAGCCTCTGCATCACTCTCTTAAGCCTCTGCATCACTCTCTAGAGCCTCTGCATCACTCCCTTAAGCATCTGCATCACTCTCGTACGCCTCTGCATCCCTCTCGTGAGCCACAGCATCCCTCTCTTGAACTCCTGCATCCCTCTCATGAGCATCTGCATCCCTCTATTGAGCCTTTGCATCACTCTCTTAAGCCTCTGCCTCCCTCTCTCTGAGCCTCTGCATCCCTCGCTTGAGCCCCTGCATCACTCTCTTGAGGCCTTTGCATCCCTCTCTTGAGCCTCTGCATCCCTCTCTTAAGCCTCTGCATCACTTTCTTACAGCCTCTGCATCACTCTCTTGAGCGTCTAACATCCCTCTCCTGAGCCTCTGCATCACTCCCGTAAGCCTCTGCATCACTCTCTTGAGCCTCTGCATAACTCTCTTGAGCATCTGCATCACTCTCTTGAGCCTCTGCATCCCTCTATTCAGCCTCTGCATCATTCTCCTAAGGCATCTGCATCACTCTCCTGAGCCTCTGCATCACTCTCTTGAGCCTCTGCATCACTCTCATAAGCCTCTGCATCACTCTCTTAAGCCTCTGCTTCACTCTCTTAAGCCTCTTCATCACTCTTTTTAGCCGCTGCATCACTCTCATGATCCTCTGCATCTCTCTCTTGAGCCTCTACATCACTCTCTTGAGCCTCTACATCATTCTCTTGAGCCTCTGCATCACTCACTTGAGCGTCTCCATCACTCTCTTAAGCCTCTGCATCCCTCTCTTATTCCTCTGCATCACTCTCTTGAGCCTCTGCATCATTCTCTTGAGCCTCTGCATCCCTCTCTTAAGCCTTTACATCATTCTATTGAGCCGCTGCATCATTCCTCTTGAGCCTCTGCAATACTCTCTTGAGCCTCTGCATCACTCTCTTAAGCCTCTGCATCTCTCTCTTCAGCCTCTGCATCACTCTCTTGAGCCTCTGCATCCCTCTCTGGAGCATCGGCATCCCTCTCTTGTGCCTCTGCAGCACTCTCTTGAGCCTCAGCATCCCTCTCATAAAACCTCTGCATCACTCTCGTGAGCCTCTGCATCCCTCTCTTAAGCCTCTGCATCAATAGTTTGAGCGTCTGCATCACTCTCTTGAACTCCTGCATCCTTCTCATGAGCCTCTGCATCCCTCTATTGAGCCTTTGTTTCACTCTCTTAAGCCTTTGCATTCCTCTCTTGAGCCTCTGCATAACTCTAAAGAGTCCTCTGCATCCCTCTCTTGAGCCTCTGCATCCTTCTCTTGAGCCCCTGCATCCCTCTCTTGACCTTTGCATCACTCTCTTAAGCCTCTGCATCCTTCTGTTAAGCCTCTGCATCACTCTCTTCAGGCCTCTGCATCATTCTCTTGAGCGTCTGTATCTCTCTCTTGAGCCCCTGCATCCCTCTCTTAGAGCCTCTACATCACTCTCTTGAGCCTCTGCATCACTCTCTTAAGCCTCTGCATCCCTCTTTTGAGCCTCTGCATCACTTTCCTAAGCCTCTGCATCCCTCTCATGCGCCTCTGCATCCCTCACTTGAGCCTATGCATCACTCTCTTAAGCCTCTGCATCCTTCCCTTGAGCCTCTGCATCACTCTCGTAAGCCTCTGCATCACTCTCTTGAGCCTCTGCATAACTCTCTTGAGTCTCTGCGTCACTCACTTGAGCCTCTACATCCCTCTCATAAGCCTCTGCATCACTCTCTTAAGCCTCTGCATCACTCTCTAGAGCCTCTGCATCACTCTCTTAAGCCTCTGCATCACTCTCTTACGCCTCTGCTTCCCTCTCTTGATCCTCTGCATCACTCTCTTGAGCCTCTGCATCACTCTCTTGATCGTCTGCATCACTCTCTTGCGCCTCTGCATCACTCTCTTGAGCCTCTGCATCCCTCTCTTGGGCCTCTGCAACACTCTCTTCAGCCTCTGCATCATTCTCTTGAGCCTCTGTATCTCTCTCTTGAGCCCCTGCATCCCTCTCTTGAGCCTCTACATCACTCTCTTGAGCCTCTGAATCATACTCTTAAGCCTCTGCATCCCTCTTTTGAGCCTCTGAATCACTTTCTTAAGCCTCTGCATCCCTCTCTATATTCTCTGGATCACTCTCTTGAGCCTCTGCATCATTCTCTTGTGCCTCTGCATCCTTCTCTGAAGCCTCTATATCATTCTCTTGAGCCTCTGCATCACTCTCTTGAGCCTCTACATCCCTCTCTGGAACCTCAGCATCCCTCTCTTGAGCTTTTTGTAGCACTTTCTTGAGCTTCTGCATCATTCTCTTGAGCCTCTGCATCCCTCTCTTAAGCCTCTGCATCACTCTCTTGAGCCTCTGCATCCCTCACCTGAGCCTGTGCATCACTCTCCTAAGCCTCTGCAACACTCTCTAAAGCCTCTGCATCACTCTCTTAAGCCTCTGTATCACTCTCTTCGGCCTCTGCATCACTCTCTTAATCCTCTGCTTCCCTCTCTTGATCCTCTGCATCACTCTCTTGAGTCTCTGCATCACTCTCATGATCTTCTGCATCACTCTCTTGAGCCTCTGCATCCCTCTCTGGAGCCTCAGCATCCCTCTCTGGAGCCTCTGCAGCACTCCCTGGAGCCTCTGCATCACTCTCTTGAGCATCTGCATCCCTCTCTTAAGCCTCTGCATCAATCTCTTGAGCCTCTGTATCCCTCTCTTGAACTCCTGCATCCCTCTCATGAGCATCTGCATCCCTCTATTGAGCCTTTGCATCACTCTCTTAAGCCTCTGCCTCCCTCTCTTGAGCCTCTGCATCCCTCTCTTAAGCCTCTGCATCTCTCTCTTAAGGCTCTGCATCACTTTCTTCAGCCTCTGTATCACTCTCTTGAGGCTCTGCATCCCCTCTCTTAATCCTCTCCATCACTTTCTTCAGCTTCTGTATCACTCTCTTGAGCCTCTGCATCCCCTCTCTTAAGCCTCTGCATCACTCTCTTAAGCCTCTGCATCACTCTCTTCAGCGTCTACATCCCTCTTCTGAGCCTCTGCATCACTGTCGTAAGCCTCTGCATCACTCTCTTGAGCCTCTGCATAACTCTCTTGAGCATCTGCATCACTCTCGTCAGCCTTGGCATCCCTCTCTTGAGCCTCTGCATAACTCTCTTGAGCATCTGCATCACTCTCGTCAGCCTTGGCATCCCTCTCTTGAGCCTCTGCATCATTCTCCTAAGCATCTGCATCACTCTCTTCAGCCTCTGCATCACTCTCTTGAGCCTCTACATCCCTCTCTTAAGCCTCTGCATCACTTTCTTAAGCCTCTGCATCACTCTCTTAAGCCGCTTTATCACACTTTTTAGCCGCTGCATCACTCTCATGATCCTCAGCATCTCTCTCTTGAGCCTCTACATCACTCTCTTGAGCCTCTACTTCATTCTCTTGAGCCTCTGCATCACTCACTTGAGCCTCTCCATCACTCTCATAAGCCTCTGCATCCCTCTCTTATTCCTCTGCATCACTCTCTTTAGCCTCTGCATCATTCTCTTGAGCCTCTGCATCCCTCTCTTAAGCCTCTACATCATTCTATTGAGCCTCTGCATCATTCTCTTGAGCCTCTGCAATACTCTCTTGAGCCTCTGCATCACTCTCTTAAGCCTCTGCATCTCTCTCTTCAGCCTCTGCATCATTCTCTTGAGCCTCTGCATCCCTCTCTGGAGCCTCAGCATCCCTCTCTTGTGCCTCTGTAGCACTCTCATGAGCCTCTGCATCATTCTCTTGAGCCTCAGCATCCCTCTCATAAACCTCTGCATTACTCTCGTGAGCCTCTGCATCCCTCTCTTAAGCCTCTGCATCACTAGTTTGAGCCTCTGCATCTCTCTTTTGAAGTCCTGCTTCCTTCTCAAGAGCCTCTGCATCCCTCTATTGAGCCTTTGCTTCACTCTCTTAAGCCTTTGCATTCCTCTCTTGAGCCTCTGCATCACTCTAAAGAGTCTCTGCATCCCTCTCTTGAGCCTCTGCATCACTCGCTTGAGCCCCTGCATCCCTCTCTTGAGCCTTTGCATCACTCTCTTGAGCCTCTGCATCCCTCTCTTAAGCCTCTGCATCACTCTCTTCAGCCTCTGCATCACTCTCATGAGCCTCTGCATTACTCTCGTAAGCCTCTGCATCACTCTCTTGAGCCTCTGCATAACTCTCTTGAGTCTCTGCATCACTCTCTTGAGCCTCTGCATCCCTCTCTTGAGCCGATGCAACACTCTCTTCAGACTCTGCATCACTCTCTTAAGCCTCTGCATCCCTCTTTTGAGCCTCTGAATCCCTCTCTTGAGCCTCTGCATCACTCTCTCGAGCCTCTGCATCACTCTCTTCATCCTCTGCATCCCTCTCGTGAGCCTCTGCATTACTCTCTTCAGCCTCTGCATCACTCGCTTGAGCCCCTGCATCCCTCTCTTGAGCCTTTGCATCACTCTCTTGAGCCTCTGCATCCCTCTCTTAAGCCTCTGCATCACTCTCTTCAGCCTCTGCATCACTCTCATGAGCCTCTGCATTACTCTCGTAAGCCTCTGCATCACTCTCTTGAGCCTCTGCATACCTCTCTTGAGTCTCTGCATCACTCTCTTGAGCCTCTGCATCCCTCTCTTGAGCCGATGCAACACTCTCTTCAGACTCTGCATCACTCTCTTAAGCCTCTGCATCCCTATTTTGAGCCTCTGCATCACTTTCTCAAGCCTCTGCATCCCTTTCTTGAGCCTCTACATCGCTCTCTTGAACTGCTGCATACCTTTCATGAGCCTCTTCATCCCTCTCATGAGCCTTTGCATCACTCTTTTAAGCCTCTGCATCCCTCTCTTGAGTCTCTGAATCCCTCTCTTGATCCTCTGAATCACTCTCTAGAGCCTCTGCATCACTCTCTTGAGCCTCTGCATCACTCTCTTCAGCCTCTGCATCCATCTCTTGAGCCTCTGCATCATTCTTCTTAGCCTCTCCATCCCTCACTTGAGCCTCAGCATCCCTCACATGAGCCTCTGCATCCCTCTCTTGAGCCTTTGCATCACTCTCTTAAGCCTCTGCATCACTCTCTTGAGCCTCTGCATCACTCTTTTGAGTCTCTGCATCCCTCTCGTGAGTCTCTGCATCCCTTTCTTGAGCCTCTACATCGCTCTCTTGAACTGCTGCATACCTTTCACGAGCCTCTGCATCCCTCTCTTGAGCCTTTGCATCACTCTCTTAAGCCTCTGCATCCCTCCCTTGAGCCTCAGCATCCCTCTCATGAGCCTCTGCATCCCTCTCTTGAGCCTCTGCATCACTCTCTTAAGCCTCTGCATCACGCTCGTAAGCCTCTGCATCACTCTCTTGATCCTCTGCATCCCTCTCTTGAGTCTCTGCATCACTCTCTTGAGCCTCTGCATCCCTCTCTTGAGCCTCTGCATAACTCTCTTGAGTCTCTGAATCCCTCTCTTGAGCCTCTGAATCCCTCTCTTAAGCCTCTGCATCACTCTCTTAAGCCTCTGCATCACTCTCGTAAGCCTCTGAATCACTCTCTTGAGCTTCTGCATCACTCTCTTGAGCCCCTGCATCTTTTTCCTGAGCCTCTGCATCACTCTCTTGCGCCTCTGCGTCACCCTCTTAAGCCTCTGCATCCCTCTTTTAAGCCGCTGTATCACTTTCTTAAGCCTCTGCATCCCTCTCTTTAGCATCTGCATCCCTCTCTTGATCCTCTGCATCACTCTCTTGAGCCTCTGCATCACTCTCTTGATCGTCTGCATCACTCTCTTGCGCCTCTGCATCACTCTCTTGAGCCTCTGCATCCCTCTCTTGGGCCTCTGCAACACTCTCTTCAGCCTCTGCATCATTCTCTTGAGCCTCTGTATCTCTCTCTTGAGCCCCTGCATCCCTCTCTTGAGCCTCTACATCACTCTCTTGAGCCTCTGAATCATACTCTTAAGCCTCTGCATCCCTCTTTTGAGCCTCTGAATCACTTTCTTAAGCCTCTGCATCCCTCTCTATATTCTCTGGATCACTCTCTTGAGCCTCTGCATCATTCTCTTGTGCCTCTGCATCCTTCTCTGAAGCCTCTATATCATTCTCTTGAGCCTCTGCATCACTCTCTTGAGCCTCTACATCCCTCTCTGGAACCTCAGCATCCCTCTCTTGAGCTTTTTGTAGCACTTTCTTGAGCTTCTGCATCATTCTCTTGAGCCTCTGCATCCCTCTCTTAAGCCTCTGCATCACTCTCTTGAGCCTCTGCATCCCTCACCTGAGCCTGTGCATCACTCTCCTAAGCCTCTGCAACACTCTCTAAAGCCTCTGCATCACTCTCTTAAGCCTCTGTATCACTCTCTTCGGCCTCTGCATCACTCTCTTAATCCTCTGCTTCCCTCTCTTGATCCTCTGCATCACTCTCTTGAGTCTCTGCATCACTCTCATGATCTTCTGCATCACTCTCTTGAGCCTCTGCATCCCTCTCTGGAGCCTCAGCATCCCTCTCTGGAGCCTCTGCAGCACTCCCTGGAGCCTCTGCATCACTCTCTTGAGCATCTGCATCCCTCTCTTAAGCCTCTGCATCAATCTCTTGAGCCTCTGTATCCCTCTCTTGAACTCCTGCATCCCTCTCATGAGCATCTGCATCCCTCTATTGAGCCTTTGCATCACTCTCTTAAGCCTCTGCCTCCCTCTCTTGAGCCTCTGCATCCCTCTCTTAAGCCTCTGCATCTCTCTCTTAAGGCTCTGCATCACTTTCTTCAGCCTCTGTATCACTCTCTTGAGGCTCTGCATCCCCTCTCTTAATCCTCTCCATCACTTTCTTCAGCTTCTGTATCACTCTCTTGAGCCTCTGCATCCCCTCTCTTAAGCCTCTGCATCACTCTCTTAAGCCTCTGCATCACTCTCTTCAGCGTCTACATCCCTCTTCTGAGCCTCTGCATCACTGTCGTAAGCCTCTGCATCACTCTCTTGAGCCTCTGCATAACTCTCTTGAGCATCTGCATCACTCTCGTCAGCCTTGGCATCCCTCTCTTGAGCCTCTGCATAACTCTCTTGAGCATCTGCATCACTCTCGTCAGCCTTGGCATCCCTCTCTTGAGCCTCTGCATCATTCTCCTAAGCATCTGCATCACTCTCTTCAGCCTCTGCATCACTCTCTTGAGCCTCTACATCCCTCTCTTAAGCCTCTGCATCACTTTCTTAAGCCTCTGCATCACTCTCTTAAGCCGCTTTATCACACTTTTTAGCCGCTGCATCACTCTCATGATCCTCAGCATCTCTCTCTTGAGCCTCTACATCACTCTCTTGAGCCTCTACTTCATTCTCTTGAGCCTCTGCATCACTCACTTGAGCCTCTCCATCACTCTCATAAGCCTCTGCATCCCTCTCTTATTCCTCTGCATCACTCTCTTTAGCCTCTGCATCATTCTCTTGAGCCTCTGCATCCCTCTCTTAAGCCTCTACATCATTCTATTGAGCCTCTGCATCATTCTCTTGAGCCTCTGCAATACTCTCTTGAGCCTCTGCATCACTCTCTTAAGCCTCTGCATCTCTCTCTTCAGCCTCTGCATCATTCTCTTGAGCCTCTGCATCCCTCTCTGGAGCCTCAGCATCCCTCTCTTGTGCCTCTGTAGCACTCTCTTGAGCCTCTGCATCATTCTCTTGAGCCTCAGCATCCCTCTCATAAACCTCTGCATTACTCTCGTGAGCCTCTGCATCCCTCTCTTAAGCCTCTGCATCACTAGTTTGAGCCTCTGCATCTCTCTTTTGAAGTCCTGCTTCCTTCTCAAGAGCCTCTGCATCCCTCTATTGAGCCTTTGCTTCACTCTCTTAAGCCTTTGCATTCCTCTCTTGAGCCTCTGCATCACTCTAAAGAGTCTCTGCATCCCTCTCTTGAGCCTCTGCATCACTCGCTTGAGCCCCTGCATCCCTCTCTTGAGCCTTTGCATCACTCTCTTGAGCCTCTGCATCCCTCTCTTAAGCCTCTGCATCACTCTCTTCAGCCTCTGCATCACTCTCATGAGCCTCTGCATTACTCTCGTAAGCCTCTGCATCACTCTCTTGAGCCTCTGCATAACTCTCTTGAGTCTCTGCATCACTCTCTTGAGCCTCTGCATCCCTCTCTTGAGCCGATGCAACACTCTCTTCAGACTCTGCATCACTCTCTTAAGCCTCTGCATCCCTCTTTTGAGCCTCTGAATCCCTCTCTTGAGCCTCTGCATCACTCTCTCGAGCCTCTGCATCACTCTCTTCATCCTCTGCATCCCTCTCGTGAGCCTCTGCATTACTCTCTTCAGCCTCTGCATCACTCGCTTGAGCCCCTGCATCCCTCTCTTGAGCCTTTGCATCACTCTCTTGAGCCTCTGCATCCCTCTCTTAAGCCTCTGCATCACTCTCTTCAGCCTCTGCATCACTCTCATGAGCCTCTGCATTACTCTCGTAAGCCTCTGCATCACTCTCTTGAGCCTCTGCATACCTCTCTTGAGTCTCTGCATCACTCTCTTGAGCCTCTGCATCCCTCTCTTGAGCCGATGCAACACTCTCTTCAGACTCTGCATCACTCTCTTAAGCCTCTGCATCCCTATTTTGAGCCTCTGCATCACTTTCTCAAGCCTCTGCATCCCTTTCTTGAGCCTCTACATCGCTCTCTTGAACTGCTGCATACCTTTCATGAGCCTCTTCATCCCTCTCATGAGCCTTTGCATCACTCTTTTAAGCCTCTGCATCCCTCTCTTGAGTCTCTGAATCCCTCTCTTGATCCTCTGAATCACTCTCTAGAGCCTCTGCATCACTCTCTTGAGCCTCTGCATCACTCTCTTCAGCCTCTGCATCCATCTCTTGAGCCTCTGCATCATTCTTCTTAGCCTCTCCATCCCTCACTTGAGCCTCAGCATCCCTCACATGAGCCTCTGCATCCCTCTCTTGAGCCTTTGCATCACTCTCTTAAGCCTCTGCATCACTCTCTTGAGCCTCTGCATCACTCTTTTGAGTCTCTGCATCCCTCTCGTGAGTCTCTGCATCCCTTTCTTGAGCCTCTACATCGCTCTCTTGAACTGCTGCATACCTTTCACGAGCCTCTGCATCCCTCTCTTGAGCCTTTGCATCACTCTCTTAAGCCTCTGCATCCCTCCCTTGAGCCTCAGCATCCCTCTCATGAGCCTCTGCATCCCTCTCTTGAGCCTCTGCATCACTCTCTTAAGCCTCTGCATCACGCTCGTAAGCCTCTGCATCACTCTCTTGATCCTCTGCATCCCTCTCTTGAGTCTCTGCATCACTCTCTTGAGCCTCTGCATCCCTCTCTTGAGCCTCTGCATAACTCTCTTGAGTCTCTGAATCCCTCTCTTGAGCCTCTGAATCCCTCTCTTAAGCCTCTGCATCACTCTCTTAAGCCTCTGCATCACTCTCGTAAGCCTCTGAATCACTCTCTTGAGCTTCTGCATCACTCTCTTGAGCCCCTGCATCTTTTTCCTGAGCCTCTGCATCACTCTCTTGCGCCTCTGCGTCACCCTCTTAAGCCTCTGCATCCCTCTTTTAAGCCGCTGTATCACTTTCTTAAGCCTCTGCATCCCTCTCTTTAGCATCTGCATCCCTCTACTGAATTCCTGCATCCCTTTTTTGAGCCTCTGCATCCCTCTCCTGTGCCTTTGCATCACTCTCTTAAGCCTCTGCATCCCTCTCTTGATCCTCTGCATAACTCTCGTAAACCTCTGCATCACTCTCTTGAGCCTCTGCATCCCTCTCTGGAGCCTCAGCATCCCTCTCTTGTGCCTCTGCAGCACTCTCTTTAGCCTCAGCATCCCTCTCATAAACCTCTGCATTACTCTGCATTAGAAAATATGCCAATTACTGAAAGTGGCGATGGATCACATTTTGCCCAAACCCTCCATGCAGTTTTTAAAATATCCCAGAAATCACAAATTCGACGCTTGAGCCATATTTCTGAGGCAAATTCTGGCTTTCTGCACGTAAACGCCGTTTGAAATTACGACTTTTTATGTCGAAAATATGCCAATTACTGACAACGGCGATGGGTCATATTTTGACCAAACCCACCCTGCAGTTTTCAAAATATCCAAAACTCTACAAATTCGACGCTTGAGCCATATTTTGGAGCCAAATTTTGGCTCTGTGCACGTATTCGCCGTTTGAAGTTACGACTTTTTATACCAAAAATATGCCAATTACTGAGATTGGCTATGGGTTACATTTTGCCGAAACCCCCCCTGCAGTTTTCAAAATTTCCCAAACATCCCAAATTTGGCCCTTGAGCAATATTTTGGAGCCAAATTCTAGCTCGCTACACGTATTCGCAGTTTGAAATTACGACTTTTTTATACCGAAAATATGCTAATTACTGAAAGCGGCGATGTATCACATTTTGCCCAAACCCTTTCTACAGTTTTCAAAATATCACAAACATCCCAAATTCATCGCTTGAGCAATATTTTAGAGCCCAATTTCTGGCTCTCTGCACGTATTCGCAGTTTGAAATTACGACTTCTTATACCGAAAATATGCCAAATACTGAGACCTGCGATGGGTCACATTTTGTCCAATCGCCCTCTGCAATTTTCAAAATATCCTAAATACTCAAAATTAGACCCTTGAGCCATATTTTGGAGTCAAATTCTGGCTCTCTGCACGTATTCGCAGTTTGAAATTACGACTTTTTATACCCAAAATATGCCAATTACTGAAAGAGGCGATGGGTCACATTTTGCCCATACCCTCCCTGCAGTTTTCAAGATATCTCAAACATCCAAATTTCGACGCTTGATCCATATTGTGGAGCCAAATTCTCGCTCTCTGCACGTATTCGCACGTTAAAATTACGACTTTTTATACCCAAAATATGCCAATTACTGAAAGCAGCGATAGGTCACATTTAGCCCAAACCCCCCATGCAGTTTTCAAAAGATCCCAAACATCCCAAATTTGACGCTTGAGCAATATTTTGGAGCCAAATTCTCGCTCTCTCTACGCATTCGCAGTTTGAAATTACGACTTTTTAAACCGAATATATGCCAATTACTGGGAACGGCGAAGGGTCACATTTTGCCCAAAACCCCCCCTGCTGTTTTCAAAATATCACAAACATCACAAATTCGACGCTTGATCCATGTTTTGGAGCCAAATTCTCGTTTTCTGCACGTATTCGCACTTTGAAATTACGACTTGTTATACCGAAAATATTCCAATTACTGAGAGCGGCGATGGGTCACACTTTGCCCAAACCCCCCATGCAGTTTTCAAAATATCTCAAACATCCCAAATTCGCCCCCTGTGCCATATTTTGGAGTCAAATTCTGGCTCTCTGTACGTATTCGCAGGTTGAAATTAAGACTTTTTATACCGAAAATAGGCCTATTACTGAGTGCGGCGATGGGTCACATTTTGCCCAAACCCTCCCTGTAGTTTTCAAAATATCCCAAACATCCCAAATTCAAAGATTGAGTAATATTTAGGAGCCAATTTCTGGCTCTCTGCACGTATTCGCAGTTTGAAATTACGACTTTTTATACCGAAAATATGCCAATTACGGAGTGCGGCGATGGGTCATATTTAGCCCAAACCCTCCCTGCAGTTTTCAAATTATCTGAAACATCCGAAATTCGACGCTTGAGCCATATTTTGGAGCCAAATTCTGACTCTCTGCACGTATTCGCCGTTTGAAATTACGATTTTTTATACCGAAAATATGCAAATTTCTGAGAGTAGCGATGGGTCTCATTTTGCCCAAACCCCCCTGCAGTTTTCAAAATATTCAAAACATCCTAAATTAAACGCTTGAGCCATATTTTGGAGCCAAAATTTGGCTCTCTGCACGTATTCGCTGTTTGAAATTACGACTTTTTATCCCGAAATTATGCCAATTACTATAGGCGGCGATGAATCACAGTTAGCACAAACCCTCCCTGCAGTTTTCAAGTTATCCCAAACATCCCAATTTCAACGCTTGATCCATATTTTGGAGCCAAATTCTCGCTCTCTGCATGTATTCGCACTTTCAAATTTTGACATTTTATACCGAAAATAGGACAAATACTGAGACCGTCGATGGGTCACATTTTGCAGAAACCCACCCTGCAGTTTTCAAAATATCCCAAACATCCAAAATTGGTCGCTTGAGCCATATTTTGGAGCCAAATTCTGGCTTTCTGCACGTATTCGCAGTTTGAAATTACGACTTTTTATACCGAAAATATGCCAATTACTGAAAGCAGCGATGGGTCACATTTTGCCTAAACGCTCCCTACAGTTTTCAAATTATCACAAACACCCCAAATTCGACGCTAGAGTAATATTTAGGAGCCAAATTCTGGCTCTGCACGTATTCGGAGTTTGAAACTACGACATTTTATACCGAAAATATGCCAATTATTGAGTGCTGTGATGAGGCACATTTTGCCCAAACCCTCCCTGCAGTTTTCAAAATATCCCAAACATCCCAAATTCGACGCTTGAGCCAAATTTTGGAGCCAAATTCTGGCTCTCTGCACGTATTCGCCATTTGAAAATACGAATTTTATACCTAAAATATGCCAATTAATGTAACCGGCGATTTGTCACATTTTGCTCAAACCCTCCCTGCAGTTTTCCAAATATCCCAAACATCCCAAATTCGACGCTTGAGCCATATTTTGGAGTCAAATTCTGGCTCTCTGCACGTATTTGCAGTTTGAAATTACGACTTTTTATTCCGAATATATGCCTATTACTTGCAGCAGCGATGGGTCACATTTTGCCCAAACCGCCCCAGCAGTTTTCAAAATATCACAAACATCCCAAATTCGACTCTTGAGCAATATTTCTGAGCTAAATTCTGGCTCTCTTCACGTATTCGGGGATTTAAATTACGACTTTTTATACAGAAAATATGCCAATTATTGAAAGTGTCGATGGATCACATTTTGCCCAAACCCTCCCTGCAGTTTTTAAAATATCCCAAAAATTCAAAATTCGACGCTTGAGCCATATTTTGGAGGCAAATTCTGGCTTTCTGCACGTAATCGCCGTGTGAAATTACGATTTTTATACCCAAAATATGCCAGTTACTGAAAGCGGCGATGGGTCACATTTTGCCCAAACCACCCCTGCAGTTTTTAGGATATCCCAAACATCGAAATTTCGACGCTTGATCCATATTTTAGAACCAAATTCTCGCTCTCTGCACGTATTCGCACTTTGAAATTACGACTTTTTTTACCGAAAATATGCCACTTACTGAGAGCGACGATGGGTCACATTTTGCCCAAGCCCCCCTGCAGTTTTTAAAATTTCCAAAACATCCCAAATTCGGCGCTTGAGCAATATTTTGGAAATGAATTCTCACTCTTTGCACGTATTCGCAGTATAAAATTACGACTTTTTAAAGCGAATATATGCCAATTACTGGGATCAGCGATGTTGCACATTTTGCCCAAACCCTCCCTGCAATTTTCAAAATATCCTAAACAACCCAAATTCTACGCTTGACCCATATTTTTAACCCAAATTCTGGCTCTCTGCACGTATTCGCAGTTTGAAATTACAAATTTTTTACCGAAAATATGCCAATTACTGAAAGCAGCGATTGATCACATTTTGCCCAAACTCTCCCTGCAGTTTATAAAATATCCCAAACATCCGAAAATCGGCGCTTGAGCCCTATTTTAAAGGAAAATTCTGGCTCTCTGCACGTAATCGCCGTTTGGAATTACAATATTTTTACCCAAAATATGCCAATTACTGAAAGCGGCGATGGGGCACATTTTGTCCAAACCCTCCCTGCAGTTTCTAGATATCCCAAACATCCCAATTTCGACGCTTGATCCATATTTTGGAGCCAAATTCGCGCTCTCTGCACGTATTCGCACTTTGAAATTACGACTTTTTATACCGAAAATATGCCAATTTCTGAGAGCGACGATTGGTCACCTTTTGCCCAAACCCTCCATGCAGTTTTCAAAATATCCCAAACATCTCAAATGCGACCCTTGAGTTATATTTTGGAGCCAAATTCCTGCTCCCTGCACGCATTCGCAGATTGAAATTCCGACGTTTTAAACTGAAAATATGCAAATTACTGAAAGCGGCGATGATCACATTTTGCCAAACCCTCCATGCAGTTTTTAAAATATCCCAAACATCCCAATTTCGACGCTTGAGCCATATTTAGTAGGCAAATTCTGGCTCTCTGCACGTAATCGCAATTTGAAATTACGACTTTTTATACCGAAAATATGCCAAGTACTGAGAGCGGCGATGAGTCAATTTTTGCCCAAACCCTCCCCGGCAGTTTTCAAAATATCCCGAACATCCGAAATTCGATGCTTGAACCATATGTAGGAGCCAAATTCTGGCTCTCTGCACGAATTCGCAGTTTGAAATTACGACTTGTTATACCGAAAATATGCCAATTACTGAGAGTTGCGATGGGTCACATTTTGCCCAAACCTTCCCTGCAGTTTACAAAATATCCCAAACGTCCAAAATTCTACGCTTGAGCCATATTTTGGAGCCAAATTCTGGCTCTCTACACGTATTCGCCGTTTAAAATTATGAAATTTTATTGAGAGTGATGGAGAGTCTCAATAGAGTGAGAGATCCCACTCTTAAGCTTCTGCATCACTTTCTTCAGCCTCTGTATCACTCTCTTGAGCCTCTGCGTCCCCTCTCTTAAGCCTCTGCATCACTCTCTTAAGCCTCTGCATCACTCTCTTGAGCTTCTGCATCACTCTCTTCAGCGTCTACATCCCTCTCCTGAGCCTCTGCATCACTCTCGTAAGCCTCTGCATCACTCTCTTGAGCCTCTGCATAACTCTCTTGAGCATCTGCATCACTCTCGTCAGCCTCTGCATCCCTCTCTTGAGCCTCTGCATCATTCTCCTAAGCATCTGCATCACTCTCTTCAGCCTCTGCATCACTCTCTTGAGCCTCTGCATCCCTCTCTTAAGCCTCTGCATCACTCTCTTAAGCCTCCGCATGACTCTCTTAAGCCGCTTCATCACACTTTTTAGCCGCTGCATCACTCTCATGATCCTCTGCATCTCTCTCTTGAGCCTCTACATCACTCTCTTGAGCCTCTACATCATTCTCTTGAGCCTCTGCATCACTCACTTGAGCCTCTCCATCACTCTCTTAAGCCTCTGCATCCCTCTCTTATTCCTCTGCATCACTCTCTTTAGCCTCTGCATCATTCTCTTGAGCCTCTGCATCCCTCTCTTCACCCTCTACATCATTCTATTGAGCCTCTGCATCATTCTCTTGAGCCTCTGCATCACTCTTTTAAGCCTCTGCATCTCTCTCTTCAGCCTCTGCATCACTCTCTTAAGCCTCTGCATCCCTCTTTTGAGCCTCTGAATCCCTCTCTTGAGCCTCTGCATCACTCTCTCGAGCCTCTGCATCGCTCTCTTCATCCTCTGCATCCCTCTCGTGAGCCTCTGCATTACTCTCATGAGCCTCTGCATCACCCTCTTATGCCTCTGCAAACCTATTTTGAGCCTCTGCATCACTTTCTCAAGCCTCTGCATCCCTTTCTTGAGCCTCTGCATCGCTCTCTTGAACTGCTGCTGTTATGATCTCAGCCTGCAGGAGAAACGAGTCTCCCTTCTTGAGAGTTATTCGTCAAGCCTGACCTAACTAGAAGGTCTAGCAAGTATTGAGGTGATAACGCATATGTAAAATAGTTGGTTGGATATGTGTAACAGTTTGAGATTATGGACAATGCAGAAGAAAATAGATAAATGACGGGCTAGGAGATGTGGACATTTTGCTGGAGGCGTGAGGCTCGCTTCCGGAGGACCTTGACCTCACTTGAGTGCCAGACATCGCAGGGGGAAGCCGCTCTCCGTTTGAGCTCCCGCCAGAAGGGAACCCCTAGTGATATATCTCGAAGAGAAGAGAAGTGTGCGGACGTACCAGCTGTGGAATCGAGCTGGGAACGTTGTGGTCTCAAGTCCTGGTCGACGAGCAGATATTAAATCGCCCAGAAGCATTATTGTGGGCTGTGTGGAGCGCCCTGACCAGACGCCGTCAGAGGAAAAGCGCCCTCGATCAGTTAATCTGTGGTAAGCACGATATACGCCAGTTCATAGTGATCGCTTGTAGTTTGGTCGTGTGCCCAGCGACAGTAGCAATGTTTATTTATAAGTTAGACATGTTTTAATAAGGCAGAAGGCCTGAAATAAGAGAGTGGAGAGGGAGGAACACGGAGCGACGTCCGCCCCCTCTGAGCGCTGGCGGAAGACTGAGGGAGCCTGGCTCTTGACGGAGGAAGACCCTCCCAGTGAGTGAGGTCCGCCGCCAGGCGAGGTGGAGTATGGACCCGCCCAAAACGGGGGAGTCCACTCTCACTGTATGTAGAGAACAGATAGAGGTTTGAGGCAAGCATATTGTGTGGTTATTTTTGTTTATGTGTTAAAGGGGAACATTTTATTGGAGTGTCGATGGGTTGCAGGTTTGTTCTTTGGGGAAGAAGTTGCTGAGAACTTCGAAGCTAGCAGATGATGTAGCTGATGAGACTCCAAGGTAGTGGAGCAGAGGACCTCGAGCTGTGAGGAGAAGCAGCAGTGAAGAGGAGTGTCACGTGCTTCTGTAGAGGTGGTGTAGCAGCCAAGAGAGCTGTGGAAGAACCTAACAGAAGGGTGAAGCACCGTAGTTGCACAAGGAAACTTCATGATAGCAGCCTGGAGGAGCTGCAGAGGATCCTGGTAGTGAAGCCCGGAAGAACCTAAGGATATTAGGGTTGTGAACTTCCAGAGGTCGAAGGGGAAGTTCTGGTGGATTACTTATAGGGAGTTGATAGTGTTTGGTTGTCATTAGCGTGCAAGACGCAGTGAGAGGTGAGTGACTGTTGGCATTCCTACGTCAAGGAGTTTTTTTATATTGAAGTATCAATGAACATTTATACTGGTATATGTTATTGCATTCAAATGCTGGTTTTCTATATATATATGTTATCTTGCTGATGGTGCAACAGTGTGTAGGCTTGACCAACTTGAGGAGGTTAATGGTATCAGGTGGCGAACCAGGAGATAGGATACCCCTTGATAAGCTGATAATAGAGTTCTGATGGTGTTGGAGTGCAACCTGATTGTGATATTATAGAGTATAGGATTCATTATTATTATATGTGTGTATGTATCGTGTATGTGCTTTGTCAAGTAAATGTGTCACAATTTGCTGGTGTTTGCCCTTGTCCTAGTGAGGCTTCCCAGGAGGTAGTAAAGAAGGAGAGAGAAAGAACCAAGAACCACTGCTGTGGACAGGGTAGGAGGTAATACTAGTAAGTCATAGGGGATTGAGGAGATCATATCTTATCTAAGGAGAGAGTGGGGAGTCACAGCGGCTCGAGTGGGTGTGTGCACGTGACAACGAGGCTAAGTGTTGGAGCCGCATCCCCTAACCGTGTGGCGTTGAGCCCCTCTCCAAGAGCCAGAAGCGCCAAGGGTGATCTCCTAGAGAGGTATAAGCACTCTACCGAGTTGTGGGTTGGGTTGTCCGTAGAGAAGGATCAACGACGACAACACCAACCAACCCACAGTCTATAATAAATTGGGGGCCTGTGTCCGGGAGAGTGAACTGACACACCCACACCCTGTCCAAGAGTGGATTTGTACACCCTTGCTGAAATAGATAAACTGTGTGACCGCAGGTGTATATTCTCTCTCTTGGGAAGACTCACAGGACAAAGAGGGATAAGGTGCAAACGTTTGTGGAGTCAGGCAAGCCTGAGGACTTAGAAGGTTGCACGAGGGATCAATTGAAACAAATAGCAGAAAAATGTGGCATCAGGTTGAAAGCATCTAAAGTAGCTGGGATGAAGGATGAGATCCTTAGACAGTTGAGAGCCAGAAGTGAAGCGGCAGAACAAGGAGCCCAGGAAGGAGCTGAAAGTAGAAAGGAGGATGATGGGCAGGATGAAGTGAGATCCCAGGGATCGAGTAGGAGCAGCAAGAGTAGCCGCAGTAGCAGGAGTAGCCGAAATAGGAGCTTGGAGAGATTCCAGTTAGAGCTCCAGATGCAGCGTGAGGAGAGACAGTTCCAGCTGGAAAAGATGAAATTAGAACTCCAGATGAAAAATGAAGCCGAGAAGGAAAAAGAGAAAACCAGGCTGGAAGTAGAAAAAGAGAAAACCAGGCTGGAAGTAGAAAAAGAGAAAACCAGGTTGGAAGTAGAAAAAGAGAAAACCAGAGTAAGAGAACTGGAGTTGGAACAAGAAAAAGAAAAAGCCCAGGTCGAAAAAGAAAAAGCCCAGGTCGAAAAAGAAAAAGAGAGAACAAAACAAATGCAGATAGAAGCGAATAGAACCTTGGCTGAGCAAAGGATTGAACATGGGTTGCCAGAGAGCACCACCCAGGTATCACACCCACCAGATGTTAGGGTTAGGGAGAAGGACATTCCCTTGTTTGTTCCCGAAGAGGCAGAGAGCTTCTTCGAGCATTTTGAGAAAGTAGCCAGCATCAAAGAGTGGCCACAGGAGGAATGGGCCCAGCTGGTCCAGTTAAGATTGACCGGTGCAGCCAGGGAGGCATACACCCAATTGTCACTGGAAGAGTGCCAGGATTACGCCACAGTAAAGAGCAGCATATTGCGCTCGTTTCAGTTAACCTCAGAGGCTTATAGGAAGCGCTTCAGAGAAATGATCAAAGTTGGAGCATGTACGTTTGCTGAGACAGCAAGAGATCTGGAAAGACGATTCCAGAGGTGGATTGAGGCTGCTGGAGTTGGATCTTACGCTGACCTGAAGCAACTGATGGTCATGGAAAAGTTCTTGGAGATGATGCATCCCGAAACAAAGTTCAAGATCCAAGAAGCAGGGATAAAGGAGGTGAAAGATGCCGCAGATAGGGCGGATATGATTACTGAAGCATACAAGAGCTTGAGGGAGAACAGAGTGAGAAGCGAGGTGAGACGCAGCAATGGCAGATCCAATGGAGTCTGGGGAGGAAGAAATTATGAGAGACCCAGAGGAGTCTGGGGTGAGAAAAATTTTGATAAATGGGCAGATAAAAGTAAGTACCCAAAAACTCAGAAGAGTAGGTCGCGCACTTCGTCTGAAAGTGAAGATGGAGGAGCAAAACGAGAAACTGATCGGTATCCAGGAAATCAAGAATCCAGTAAAGCTCCACAGAGTACGAGTAGTACGTCTGGCCCGAGGAACTCCAATACGAGTGGGCAGAGTCAGAGCTACTCTGGTACGTATAGGAGAGATTTCTCCCAGATGAGATGTTACAATTGTAACGGATTGGGTCACGTGATGCGATATTGTCGGCAGGGCAAGAGAGTTGTGACCCTGGCCATGTGTGACCCCCGAGGTAAATATACTAATGTGTTCCGAGACAAACCACAGAGAGCGAACTTAGTGAACGAGAGGTATAGGCCGTTCATGAGCAAAGGTTGGATCAGTGTAGGAAGCCAACCTGAGGTAGAAGTTGGTATCTTAAGAGATACCGGAGCTAATCAGAGCTTGATTGCGAGAAGCCTGATTGGGAATGATCGACGGTTAGCTGGCAGTGGGAAGATGAAAGTATATGTGTTATTGTCGGAGAGTGACATGCCCATTTGTACTGTCCTGCTAAGGTCGGAATATGTGTCGGCAGAGGTGATGTTGGGAGTGTGCCCCGACATACCTATTCCAGGAGTCCAAGTGATCCTGGGAAATGACTTGTGCGGGACAAAGGTGTTGACAAGAGTCATGGCGGAGACTGTGCCAGAGGAGTGCCCAGAAGGCCACTGCACGGGTGGGACACCTGAGAGTGTGAACCTGACTGACATCCGAGGAGATGAGTCAGGAGACCGCCAAGCCATTGAAAACCCTGTCTCGGTAGTGATGAAGACAGAGGTGGCCGACAAGGAAGACACTGGAGAAGGTGAGACAGTGTCGATTCAGCCAGTGGAAGATATTGATGTAGACATAGCGTGGCTGTTTGATGAAGGTCCAGCCCAGAAAAATGAAGTCTCGGTGAGGTCAAAAGTGAAGATGGCCCAGCCGAAGAAGAATACTGTGAAGGGAGTTGACCGGAAGAGAGCCCAGACTGCTGAAATTGAGAGTCGGAAGGCGAATGCAACTGTGCTGAGTAGGAATGAGGAAAGATGTGGACAGACTGAGGACGGGAATAGAGCGTCAAGTGGTCCACGAGCACAGAGGCATAGGGATAGTGGAGTTAAGTTGTTTGAGGTGTCAGGAGTTGATATGTTTCACAGAAAACGTGGAGGAGAGATAGTGAAGAAGAGTAATAGCCGGGAAAATGAAAGGAGAAGAGACAGTATGTGTGGAGAGATGCCTACGAGCACTCTAGGAGAGGTAAAGCGACATGTACGGTCGAGTGCTGTTGGATGTAATACAGTGCCCGAAGAAACTTTCAGGGAACGAAGAAGAGTTGAAGGAGAAGAAATGGAGTTGTTTAGAGGTGAGAGGTGTGAGAAGAGGATGATGATGCAAGCATGGATGAATGGAAGAAAGCCGAGGACGCGATGGAGGTCAAACAGGATGAGCTCTCGGATAAAGGAGGAGACGGAAGGGAGAATCGTCGGTGAAGACGATGAAGTGAAGTATGATGACAGGAGACGAAAGTATAATGGCAGTAGATGGAAGTGTGAAGACGACAGAGGAGATACAGACAGTAGATGTCTGACTCTGGACGTGAAGAGAAGACGAGGAAACGGAGGGTGGAGACAATAAGTAGAGTGGACCGATGGAGTGCAGGCGTCCAAGGAGGACAGCCTAGCCAAGAGGTGCCAGAGAGGTCAGATCATTTGTGAGAAGAACATGTTCCTGGAGAGAGGTGAGCCAGATGTTGCAAGGAGCAACGAACTAATTGTAGACTCCTAAGAGAGTATATCGGGTGAAGAACGAGACAGTGTGGTGGCGGATGTATTATCCCGAGCTTTGCCACTGGAATAACTCTCAAAAATAAGGGGAGGGGAGTGTTATGATCTCAGCCTGCAGGAGAAACGAGTCTCCCTTCTTGAGAGTTATTCGTCAAGCCTGACCTAACTAGAAGGTCTAGCAAGTATTGAGGTGATAACGCATATGTAAAATAGTTGGTTGGATATGTGTAACAGTTTGAGATTATGGACAATGCAGAAGAAAATAGATAAATGACGGGCTAGGAGATGTGGACATTTTGCTGGAGGCGTGAGGCTCGCTTCCGGAGGACCTTGACCTCACTTGAGTGCCAGACATCGCAGGGGGAAGCCGCGCTCCGTTTGAGCTCCCGCCAGAAGGGAACCCCTAGTGATATATCTCGAAGAGAAGAGAAGTGTGCGGACGTACCAGCTGTGGAATCGAGCTGGGAACGTTGTGGTCTCAAGTCCTGGTCGACGAGCAGATATTAAATCGCCCAGAAGCATTATTGTGGGCTGTGTGGAGCGCCCTGACCAGACGCCGTCAGAGGAAAAGCGCCCTCGATCAGTTAATCTGTGGTAAGCACGATATACGCCAGTTCATAGTGATCGCTTGTAGTTTGGTCGTGTGCCCAGCGACAGTAGCAATGTTTATTTATAAGTTAGACATGTTTTAATAAGGCAGAAGGCCTGAAATAAGAGAGTGGAGAGGGAGGAACACGGAGCGACGTCCGCCCCCTCTGAGCGCTGGCGGAAGACTGAGGGAGCCTGGCTCTTGACGGAGGAAGACCCTCCCAGTGAGTGAGGTCCGCCGCCAGGCGAGGTGGAGTATGGACCCGCCCAAAACGGGGGAGTCCACTCTCACTGTATGTAGAGAACAGATAGAGGTTTGAGGCAAGCATATTGTGTGGTTATTTTTGTTTACGTGTTAAAGGGGAACATTTTATTGGAGTGTCGATGGGTTGCAGGTTTGTTCTTTGGGGAAGAAGTTGCTGAGAACTTCGAAGCTAGCAGATGATGTAGCTGATGAGACTCCAAGGTAGTGGAGCAGAGGACCTCGAGCTGTGAGGAGAAGCAGCAGTGAAGAGGAGTGTCACGTGCTTCTGTAGAGGTGGTGTAGCAGCCAAGAGAGCTGTGGAAGAACCTAACAGAAGGGTGAAGCACCGTAGTTGCACAAGGAAACTTCATGATAGCAGCCTGGAGGAGCTGCAGAGGATCCTGGTAGTGAAGCCCGGAAGAACCTAAGGATATTAGGGTTGTGAACTTCCAGAGGTCGAAGGGGAAGTTCTGGTGGATTACTTATAGGGAGTTGATAGTGTTTGGTTGTCATTAGCGTGCAAGACGCAGTGAGAGGTGAGTGACTGTTGGCATTCCTACGTCAAGGAGTTTTTTTATATTGAAGTATCAATGAACATTTATACTGGTATATGTTATTGCATTCAAATGCTGGTTTTCTATATATATATGTTATCTTGCTGATGGTGCAACAGTGTGTAGGCTTGACCAACTTGAGGAGGTTAATGGTATCAGGTGGCGAACCAGGAGATAGGATACCCCTTGATAAGCTGATAATAGAGTTCTGATGGTGTTGGAGTGCAACCTGATTGTGATATTATAGAGTATAGGATTCATTATTATTATATGTGTGTATGTATCGTGTATGTGCTTTGTCAAGTAAATGTGTCACAATTTGCTGGTGTTTGCCCTTGTCCTAGTGAGGCTTCCCAGGAGGTAGTAAAGAAGGAGAGAGAAAGAACCAAGAACCACTGCTGTGGACAGGGTAGGAGGTAATACTAGTAAGTCATAGGGGATTGAGGAGATCATATCTTATCTAAGGAGAGAGTGGGGAGTCACAGCGGCTCGAGTGGGTGTGTGCACGTGACAACGAGGCTAAGTGTTGGAGCCGCATCCCCTAAACGTGTGGCGTTGAGCCCCTCTCCAAGAGCCAGAAGCGCCAAGGGTGATCTCCTAGAGAGGTATAAGCACTCTACCGAGTTGTGGGTTGGGTTGTCCGTAGAGAAGGATCAACGACGACAACACCAACCTACCCACAGTCTATAATACTGCATACCTTTCATGAGCCTCTTCATCCCTCTCTTGAGCCTCTGAATCCCTCTCTTGATCCTCTGCATCACTCTCTAGATCCTCTGCGTCAATCTCTTGAGCCTCCGCATCACTCTCTTCAGCCTCTGCATCCATCTCTTGAGCCTCTGCATCACTCTCTTCAGCCTCTCCATCCCTCACTTGAGTCTCTGCATCCCTCTCGTGAGCCTGTGCATCCCTTTCTTGAGCCTCTGCATCGCTCTCTTGAACTGCTGCATACCTTTCATGAGCCTCTGCATCCCTCTCTTGAGCCTTTGCATCACTCTCTTAAGCCTCTGCATCCCTCCCTTGAGCCTCAGCATCCCTCTCATGAGCCTCTGCATCCCTCTCTTGAGCCTCTGCATCACTCTCTTAAGCCTCTGCATCACGCTCTTAAGCCTCTGCATCACTCTCTTGATCCTCTGCATCCCTCTCTTGAGTCTCTGCATCACTCTCTTGAGCCTCTGCATCACCCTCTTAAGCCTCTGCATCCCTCTTTTAAGCCGCTGCATCACTTTCTTAAGCCTCTGCATCCCTCTCTTGAGCATCTGCATCCCTATCCTGAAATCCTTCAACCCTCTTTTGAGCCTCTGCATCCCTCTCCTGTGCCTTTGCATCACTCTCTTAAGCCTCTGCATCCCTCTCTTGATCCTCTGCATAACTATCGTAAACCTCTGCATCACTCTCTTATTCCTCTGCATCACTCTCTTTAGCCTCTGCATCATGCTCTTGAGCCTCTGCATCCCTCTCTTCACCCTCTACATCATTCTATTGAGCCTCTGCATCATTCTCTTGAGCCTCTGCATCACTCTCTTAAGCCTCTGCATCTCTCTCTTCAGCCTCTGCATCACTCTCTTAAGCCTCTGCATCCCTCTTTTGAGCCTCTGAATCCCTCTCTTGAGCCTCTGCATCACTCTCTCGAGCCTCTGCATCACTCTCTTCATCCTCTGCATCCCTCTCGTGAGCCTCTGCATTACTCTCTTGAGCCTCTGCATCACCCTCTTATGCCTCTGCAACCCTATTTTGAGCCTCTGCATCACTTTCTCAAGCCTCTGCATCCCTTTCTTGAGCCTCTGCATCGCTCTCTTGAACTGCTGCACACCTTTCATGAGCCTCTTCATGCCTCTCTTGAGCCTTTGCATCACTCTTTTAAGCCTCTGCATCCCTCTCTTGAGCCTCTGAATCCGTCTCTTGATCCTCTGCATCACTCTCTAGATCCTCTGCGTCACTCTCTTGAGCCTCTGCATCACTCTCTTGAGCCTCTGCATCCATCTCTTGAGCCTCTGCATCATTCTCCTAAGCCTCTCCATCCCTCACTTGAGTCTCTGCATCCCTCTCGTGAGCCTGTGCATCCCTTTCTTGAGCCTCTGCATCGCTCTCTTGAACTGCTGCATACCTTTCATGAGCCACTGCATCCCTCTCTTGAGCCTTTGCATCACTCTCTTAAGCCTCTGCATCCCTCCCTTGAGCCTCAGCATCCCTCTCATGAGCCTCTGCATCCCTCTCTTGAGCCTCTGCATCACTCTCTTAAGCCTAAACATCACGCTCTTAAGCCTCTGCATCACTCTCCTGATCCTCTGCATCCCTCTCTTGAGTCTCTGCATCACTCACTTGAGCCTCTGCATCCCTCTCTTGAACTCCTGCATCCTTCTCATGAGCCTCTGCATCCCTCTATTGAGCCTTTGCTTCACTCTCTTAAGCCTTTGCATTCCTCTCTTGAGCCTCTGCATCACTCTAAAGAGTCTCTGCATCCCTCTCTTGAGCCTCTGCATCACTCTCTTGAGCCCCTGCATCCCTCTCTTGAGCCTTTGCATTACTCTCTTGAGCCTCTGCATCCCTCTCTTAAGCCACTGCATCACTCTCTTCAGCCTCTGCATCACCCTCTTAAGCCTCTGCATCCCTCTTTTAATCCGCTGCATCACTTGCTTAAGCCTCTGCATCCCTCTCTTGAGCATCTGCATCCCTATCCTAAAATCCTGCATCCCTCTTTTGAGCCTCTGCATCCCTCTCCTGTGCCTTTGCATCACTCTCTTAAGCCTCTGCATCCCTCTCTTGATCCTCCGCATAACTATCGTAAACCTCTGCATCACTCTCTTGAGCTTCTGCATCACTCTATTGAGCATATGCATCACTCTCTTGAGCCTCTGCAACACTATCTTGAGCCTCTGCATTACTCTCCTAAGCCTCTGAATCCCTCTCTTGAGCCTCTGAATCCCTCTCTTGAGCCTCTGCATCACTCTCTCGAGCCTCTGCATCACTCTCATGAGCCTCTGCATCATTCTCTTGAGCCTCTGCATCCCTCTCCTAAGCCTCTACATCATTCTCTTGAGCCTCTGCATCATTCTCTTGAGCCTCTGCATCCCTCTCTTAAGCCTCTACATCATTCTATTGAGCCTCTGCATCATTCTCTTGAGCCTCTGCAATACTCTCTTGAGCCTCTGCATCACTCTCTTAAGCCTCTGCATCTCTCTCTTCAGCCTCTGCATCCCTCTCTGGAGCCTCAGCATCCCTCTCTTGTGCCTCTGCAGCACTCTCTTGAGCCTCTGCATCATTCTCTTGAGCCTCAGCATCCCTCTCATAAACCTCTGCATCACTCTCGTGATCCTCTGCATCCCTCTCTTAAGCCTCTGCATCACTAGTTTGAGCCTCTGCATCCCTCTCTTGAACTCCTGCATCCTTCTCATGAGCCTCTGCATCCCTCTATTGAGCCTTTGCTTCACTCTCTTAAGCCTTTGCATTCCTCTCTTGAGCCTCTGCATCACTCTAAAGAGTCTCTGCATCCCTCTCTTGAGCCTCTGCATCACTCTCTTGAGCCCCTGCATCCCTCTCTTGAGCCTTTGCATTACTCTCTTGAGCCTCTGCATCCCTCTCTTAAGCCACTGCATCACTCTCTTCAGCCTCTGCATCACTCTCTTGAGCGTCTGCATCCCCTCTCATAAGCCTCTGCACCACTCTCTTAAGCCTTTGAATTCACTCTCTTGAGCTTCAGCATCACTCTCTTGAGCATCTACATCCCTCTCTTGAGCCTCTGCATCACTCTCGTAAGCCTCTGAATCACTCTCTTGAGCCTCTGCATAACTCTCTTGAGTCTCTGCATCACTCTCTTGAGCCTCTGCATCCCTCTTTTGAGCCTCTGCAACACTCTCCTCAGACTCTGCATCACTCGCTTAAGCCTCTGCATCCCTCTCTTGAGCCTCTGAATCCCTCTCTTGAGCCTCTGCAACACTCTCTCGAGCCTTTGCATCACTCTCTTCATCCTCTGCGTCCCTCTCTTGAGCATCTGCATCACTCTCATGGGCCCCTGCATCCCTCTCGTGAGCCTCTACATTACTCTCTTGAGCCTCTGCATCACCCTCCTATGCCTCTGCATCCCTATTTTGAGCCTCTGCATCACTTTCTCAAGCCTCTGCATCATTCTCTTGAGCCTCTGCATCATTCTCTTGAGCCTCTGCATCCCTCTCTTAAGCCTCTACATCATTCTATTGAGCCTCTGCATCATTCTCTTGAGCCTCTGCAATACTCTCTTGAGCCTCTGCATCACTCTCTTAAGCCTCTGCATCTCTCTCTTCAGCCTCTGCATCACTCTCTTGAGCCTCTGCATCCCTCTCTGGAGCCTCAGCATCCCTCTCTTGTGCCTCTGCAGCACTCTCTTGAGCCTCTGCATCATTAGTGCATCATCATCATTGAGCCTCTGCATCATTTGTACTAAAAATCGATGATTTTTAGTACAAAACAAAATGCAAGAAAACTTGCCAAAAATGCAATATTATGCGAAATTCTGAGATTTGAAGGCCAAATCATATATCGTGAGAAAACATGAAGTAGTATCGAAATATTAGTTAAAACGAATATATTTACGTAAAATCACACTACATGAAAAACGTGAAAAAAGTCACTATATTACCAAATTTGAGGAGTTTAACTTCAAATTATATGGCGAGGTTTCGTATTACTTAGATCCCAGAAAAGACATATTAAAATGTTGTTTCCAATACAAATGATAAAAATCAATGTGTTTTCATTAGAATTTACTAAAATGTTCCTGATTTTATGTTTATATAACCAATGGAAGATGTACAAGTAAAACCGCTCTAATCCGGCTGAAACATCGATATATGCAATAAAAACAGAACTTTTCCCCTTTTAAATATCTTACACAGTATCTTAACGAGAAACAAATAGTTGGTTGAAAATAAAGTATTTATGGATAATTTCTAACCAATTATGTGTTTGCATCATTTTTATGGTATATATATTGAATTAATAACAATAAACTGAAAATTTACAGAAACGTGAAATAACGGCAAAATATTGCCTAATTCGATGATATTTTGTTTAAATTACATAAGGGAAAAGGGGGATGATGAACGACAAAATATTGCTAAATTCGATGATTTTTTATACAAACCAAATGCAGGAAAACTAGCTAAAAAATGTAATATTATGCGAAATTCTGAGATTTCAAAGCTAAATCACATATCGTGAGAAAACATTAAGTAGTATCGAAATATTGGTATAAACGAATATATTTACTTAAAATCACACTACATGAAAAACGTGAAAAAAGTCACTATATTACCAAATTTGAGGATTTTAACTTCAAATTATTAAGCGAGGTTTCGTATCATTTAGATCCTAGAAAAGACATATTAAAATGTTGGTTCCAGTACAAATGATAAAAATCGATGTGTTTTCATTAGAATTAACTAAAATGTTCCTGATTTTCCGTTTATATTACCAATGGAAGATGTACACGTAAAACCGCTCTAATCCAGCTGAAACGTCGATATATGCAATAAAAACAGAACTTCTCCCCTTTCAATATCTTTCACAGTATTTTAACGAGAAACAAATAGTTGATTGAAAATTGAGTATTTAAGGTTCCTGATATTCCGTTAATATTACCAATGGAAGATGCACACGTAAAACCGCTCTACTCCGGCTGAAACGTCGATATATGCAATAAAAACAGAACATCTCCCCTTTCAATATCTTACACAGTATTTTAACGAGAAACAAATAGTTGATTGAAAATTAAGTATTTAAGGTTAATTTCTAACCAATTATGTGTTTGCATCATTTTTATCGTATATATAATAAATCAATAACAATAAACTGAAAATTCACAAAAACGTGGAAAAACTGCAAAATATTGCCTAATTCCATCATATTTTGTTTAAATCACATAAAGGAAAAGGGGGATGATAAACGTCAAAATATTGCTAAATTCGATGATTTTTAGTACAAAACAAAATGCAAGAAAACTTGCCAAAAAATGCAATATTATGCGAAATTCTGAGATTTGAAGGCCAAATCATATATCGTGAGAAAACATGAAGTAGTATCGAAATATTAGTAAAAACGAATATATTTACTTAAAATCACACTACATGAAAAACGTGAAAAAAGTCACTATATTACCAAATTTGAGGATTTTAACTTCAAATTATAAAGCGAGGTTTCGTATCATTTAGTTCCTAGAAAAGACATATTAAAATGTTGGTTCCAGTACAAATGATAAAAATCGATGTGTTTTCATTAGAATTAACTAAAATGTTCCTGATTTTCAGTTTATATTACCAATGGAAGATGTACACGTAAAACCGCTCTAATCCAGCTGAAACGTCGATATATGCAATAAAAACAGAACTTCTCCACTTTCAATATAATACACAGTATTTTAACGAGAAACAAATAGTTGATTGAAAATTAAGTATTTAAGGTTCCTGATTTTCCGTTTATAGTACCAATGGAAGATGTACACTTAAACCCCGCTCTACTCCGGCTGAAACGTCGATATATGCAATAAAAACAGAACATCTCCCCTTTCAATATCTTACACAGTATTTTAACGAGAAACAAATAGTTGATTGAAAATTAGGTATTTAAGGTTAATTTCTAACCAATTATATGTTTGCATCATTTTTATCGTATATATAAGGAATTAATAACAATAAACTGAAAATTCACAAAAACGTGATAAACGTCAAAATATTGCTAAATTCGATGATTTTTAGTACAAAACAAAATGCAAGAAAACTTGCCAAAAAATGCAATATTATGCGAAATTCTGAGATTTGAAGGCCAAATCATATATCGTGAGAAAACATGAAGTAGTATCGAAATGTTAGTTAAAACGAATATATTTACGTAAAATCACACTACATGAAAAACGTGAAAAAAGTCACTATATTACCAAATTTGAGGAGTTTAATTTCAAATTATATGGCGAGGTTTCGTATTACTTAGATCCCAGAAAAGACATATTAAAATGTTGTTTCCAATACAAATGATAAAAATCAATGTGTTTTCATTAGAATTTACTAAAATGTTCCTGATTTTATGTTTATATAACCAATGGAAGATGTACACGTAAAACCGCTCTAATCCGGCTGAAACGTCGATATATGCAATAAAAACAGAACTTTTCCCCTTTTAAATATCTTACACAGTATCTTAACGAGAAACAAATAGTTGGTTGAAAATAAAGTATTTATGGATAATTTCTAACCAATTATGTGTTTGCATCATTTTTATGGTATATATATTGAATTAATAACAATACACTGAAAATTTACAGAAACGTGAAATAACGGCAAAATATTGCTTAATTCGATGATATTTTGTTTAAATCACATAAGGGAAAAGGGGGATGATGAACGACAAAATATTGCTAAATTCGATGATTTTTTATACAAACCAAATGCAGGAAAACTAGCTAAAAAATGTAATATTATGCGAAATTCTGAGATTTCAAAGCTAAATCACATATCGTGAGAAAACATTAAGTAGTATCGAAATATTGGTATAAACGAATATATTTACTTAAAATCACACTACATGAAAAACGTGAAAAAAGTCACTATATTACCAAATTTGAGGATTTTAACTTCAAATTATAAAGCGAGGTTTCGTATCATTTAGATCCTAGAAAAGACATATTAAAATGTTGGTTCCAGTACAAATGATAAAAATGGATGTGTTTTCATTAGAATTAACTAAAATGTTCCTGATTTTCCGTTTATATTACCAATGGAAGATGTACACGTAAAACCGCTCTAATCCAGCTGAAACGTCGATATATGCAATAAAAACAGAATTTCTCCCCTTTCAATATCTTACACAGTATTTTAACGAGAAACAAATAGTTGATTGAAAATTGAGTATTTAAGGTTCCTGATTTTCCGTTAATATTACCAATGGAAGATGCACACGTAAAACCGCTCTACTCCGGCTGAAACGTCGATATATGCAATAAAAACAGAACTTCTCCCCTTTCAATATCTTACACAGTATTTTAACGAGAAACAAATAGTTGATTGAAAATTAAGTATTTAAGGTTAATTTCTAACCAATTATGTGTTTGCATCATTTTTATCGTATATATAATAAATCAATAACAATAAACTGAAAATTCACAAAAACGTGGAAAAACTGCAAAATATTGCCTAATTCCATCATATTTTGTTTAAATCACATAAAGGAAAAGGGGGATGATGAACGTCAAAATATTGCTAAATTCGATGATTTTTAGTACAAAACAAAATGCAAGAAAACTTGCCAAAAAATGCAATATTATACGAAATTCTGAGATTTGAAGGCCAAATCATATATCGTGAGAAAACATGAAGTAGTATCGAAATATTAGTAAAAACGAATATATTTACGTAAAATCACTCTACATGAAAAACGTGAAAAAAGTCACTATATTACCAAATTTGAGGATTTTAACTTCAAATTATAAAGCGAGGTTTCGTATCATTTAGTTCCTAGAAAAGACATATTAAAATGTTGGTTCCAGTACAAATGATAAAAATCGATCTGTTTTCATTAGAATTAACTAAAATGTTCCTGATTTTCAGTTTATATTACCAATGGAAGATGTACACGTAAAACCGCTCTAATCCAGCTGAAACGTCGATATATGCAATAAAAACAGAACTTCTCCACTTTCAATATAATACACAGTATTTTAACGAGAAACAAATAGTTGATTGAAAATTAAGTATTTAAGGTTCCGGATTTTCCGTTTATAGTACCAATGGAAGATGTACACTTAAACCCCGCTCTACTCCGGCTGAAACGTCGATATATGCAATAAAAACAGAACATCTCCCCTTTCAATATCTTACACAGTATTTTAACGAGAAACAAATAGTTGATTGAAAATTAGGTATTTAAGGTTAATTTCTAACCAATTATATGTTTGCATCATTTTTATCGTATATATAAGGAATTAATAACAATAAACTGAAAATTCACAAAAACGTGAAAAATGGCAAAATATTGCCTAATTCGATGATATTTTGTTTAAATCACATAAGGGAAAAGGAAAAGGATAAACGTCAAAATATTGCTAAATTCGATGATTTTTAGTACAAAACAAAATGCAAGAAAACTTGCCAAAAAATGCAATATTATGCGAAATTCTGAGATTTGAAGGCCAAATCATATATCGTGAGAAAACATGAAGTAGTATCGAAATGTTAGTTAAAACGAATATATTTACGTAAAATCACACTACATGAAAAACGTGAAAAAAGTCACTATATTACCAAATTTGAGGAGTTTAATTTCAAATTATATGGCGAGGTTTCGTATTACTTAGATCCCAGAAAAGACATATTAAAATGTTGTTTCCAATACAAATGATAAAAATCAATGTGTTTTCATTAGAATTTACTAAAATGTTCCTGATTTTATGTTTATATAACCAATGGAAGATGTACACGTAAAACCGCTCTAATCCGGCTGAAACGTCGATATATCCAATAAAAACAGAACTTTTCCCCTTTTAAATATCTTACACAGTATCTTAACGAGAAACAAATAGTTGGTTGAAAATAAAGTATTTATGGATAATTTCTAACCAATTATGTGTTTGCATCATTTTTATGGTATATATATTGAATTAATAACAATAAACTGAAAATTTACAGAAACGTGAAATAACGGCAAAATATTGCCTAATTCGATGATATTTTGTTTAAATCACATAAGGGAAAAGGGGGATGATGAACGACAAAATATTGCTAAATTCGATGATTTTTTATACAAACCAAATGCAGGAAAACTAGCTAAAAAATGTAATATTATGCGAAATTCTGAGATTTCAAAGCTAAATCACATATCGTGAGAAAACATTAAGTTGTATCGAAATATTGGTATAAACGAATATATTTACTTAAAATCACACTACATGAAAAACGTGAAAAAAGTCACTATATTACCAAATTTGAGGATTTTAACTTCAAATTATAAAGCGAGGTTTCGTATCATTTAGATCCTAGAAAAGACATTAAAATGTTGGTTCCAGTACAAATGATAAAAATCGATGTGTTTTCATTAGAATTAACTAAAATGTTCCTGATTTTCCGTTTATATTACCAATGGAAGATGTACACGTAAAACCGCTCTAATCCAGCTGAAACGTCGATATATGCAATAAAAACAGAACTTCTCCCCTTTCAATATCTTACACAGTATTTTAACGAGAAACAAATAGTTGATTGAAAATTGAGTATTTAAGGTTCCTGATTTTCCGTTAATATTACCAATGGAAGATGCACACGTAAAACCGCTCTACTCCGGCTGAAACGTCGATATATGCAATAAAAACAGAACTTCTCCCCTTTCAATATCTTACACAGTATTTTAACGAGAAACACATAGTTGATTGAAAATTAAGTATTTAAGGTTAATTTCTAACCAATTATGTGTTTGCATCATTTTTATCGTATACATAATAAATCAATAACAATAAACTGAAAATTCACAAAAACGTGGAAAAACTGCAAAATATTGCCTAATTCCATCATATTTTGTTTAAATCACATAAAGGAAAAGGGGGATGATAAACGTCAAAATATTGCTAAATTCGATGATTTTTAGTACAAAACAAAATGCAAGAAAACTTGCCAAAAAATGCAATATTATACGAAATTCTGAGATTTGAAGGCCAAATCATATATCGTGAGAAAACATGAAGTAGTATCGAAATATTAGTAAAAACGAATATATTTACGTAACATCACTCTACATGAAAAACGTGAAAAAAGTCACTATATTACCAAATTTGAGGATTTTAACTTCAAATTATAAAGCGAGGTTTCGTATCATTTAGTTCCTAGAAAAGACATATTAAAATGTTGGTTCCAGTACAAATGATAAAAATCGATGTGTTTTCATTAGAATTAACTAAAATGTTCCTGATTTTCAGTTTATATTACCAATGGAAGATGTACACGTAAAACCGCTCTAATCCAGCTGAAACGTCGATATATGCAATAAAAACAGAACTTCTCCACTTTCAATATAATACACAGTATTTTAACGAGAAACAAATAGTTGATTGAAAATTAAGTATTTAAGGTTCCTGATTTTCCGTTTATAGTACCAATGGAAGATGTACACTTAAACCCCGCTCTACTCCGGCTGAAACGTCGATATATGCAATAAAAACAGAACATCTCCCCTTTCAATATCTTATACAGTATTTTAACGAGAAACAAATAGTTGATTGAAAATTAGGTATTTAAGGTTAATTTCTAACCAATTATATGTTTGCATCATTTTTATCGTATATATAAGGAATTAATAACAATAAACTGAAAATTCACAAAAACGTGAAAAACGGCAAAATATTGCCTAATTCGATGATATTTTGTTTAAATCACATAAGGGAAAAGGAAAAGGATAAACGTCAAAATATTGCTAAATTCGATGATTTTTAGTACAAAACAAAATGCAAGAAAACTTGCCAAAAAATGCAATATTATGCGAAATTCTGAGATTTGAAGGCCAAATCATATATCGTGAGAAAACATGAAGTAGTATCGAAATGTTAGTTAAAACGAATATATTTACGTAAAATCACACTACATGAAAAACGTGAAAAAAGTCACTATATTACCAAATTTGAGGAGTTTAATTTCAAATTATATGGCGAGGTTTCGTATTACTTAGATCCCAGAAAAGACATATTAAAATGTTGTTTCCAATACAAATGATAAAAATCAATGTGTTTTCATTAGAATTTACTAAAATGTTCCTGATTTTATGTTTATATAACCAATGGAAGATGTACACGTAAAACCGCTCTAATCCGGCTGAAACGTCGATATATCCAATAAAAACAGAACTTTTCCCCTTTTAAATATCTTACACAGTATCTTAACGAGAAACAAATAGTTGGTTGAAAATAAAGTATTTATGGATAATTTCTAACCAATTATGTGTTTGCATCATTTTTATGGTATATATATTGAATTAATAACAATAAACTGAAAATTTACAGAAACGTGAAATAACGGCAAAATATTGCCTAATTCGATGATATTTTGTTTAAATCACTTAAGGGAAAAGGGGGATGATGAACGACAAAATATTGCTAAATTCGATGATTTTTTATACAAACCAAATGCAGGAAAACTAGCTAAAAAATGTAATATTATGCGAAATTCTGAGATTTCAAAGCTAAATCACATATCGTGAGAAAACATTAAGTAGTATCGAAATATTGGTATAAACGAATATATTTACTTAAAATCACACTACATGAAAAACGTGAAAAAAGTCACTATATTACCAAATTCGAGGATTTTAACTTCAAATTATAAAGCGAGGTTTCGTATCATTTAGATCCTAGAAAAGACATTAAAATGTTGGTTCCAGTACAAATGATAAAAATCGATGTGTTTTCATTAGAATTAACTAAAATGTTCCTGATTTTCCGTTTATATTACCAATGGAAGATGTACACGTAAAACCGCTCTAATCCAGCTGAAACGTCGATATATGCAATAAAAACAGAACTTCTGCACTTTCAATATAATACACAGTATTTTAACGAGAAACAAATAGTTGATTGAAAATTAAGTATTTAAGGTTCCTGATTTTCCGTTTATAGTACCAATGGAAGATGTACACTTAAACCCCGCTCTACTCCGGCTGAAACGTCGATATATGCAATAAAAACAGAACATCTCCCCTTTCAATATCTTACACAGTATTTTAACGAGAAACAAATAGTTGATTGAAAATTAGGTATTTAAGGTTAATTTCTAACCAATTATATGTTTGCATCATTTTTATCGTATATATAAGGAATTAATAACAATAAACTGAAAATTCACAAAAACGTGAAAAATGGCAAAATATTGCCTAATTCGATGATATTTTGTTTAAATCACATAAGGGAAAAGGATAAACGTCAAAATATTGCTAAATTCGATGATTTTTAGTACAAAACAAAATGCAAGAAAACTTGCCAAAAAATGCAATATTATGCGAAATTCTGAGATTTGAAGGCCAAATCATATATCGTGAGAAAACATGAAGTAGTATCGAAATATTGGTAAAACTAATATATTTACGTAAAATCACACTACATGAAAAACGTGAAAAAAGTCACAATATTACCAAATTTGAGTATTTTAACTTCAAATTATAAAGCGAGGTTTCGTATCATTTAGTTCCTAGAAAAGACATATTAAAATGTTGGTTCCAGTACAAATGATAAAAATCGATGTGTTTTCATTAGAATTAACTAAAATGTTCCTGATTTTCTGTTTATATTACCAATGGAAGATGTACACGTAAAACCGCTCTAATCCAGCTGAAACGTCGATATATGCAATAAAAACAGAACTTCTCCCCTTTCAATATCTTACACAGTATTTTAACGAGAAACAAATAGTTGATTGAAAATTGAGTATTTAAGGTTCCTGATTTTCCGTTAATATTACCAATGGAAGATGCACACGTAAAACCGCTCTACTCCGGCTGAAACGTCGATATATGCAATAAAAACAGAACTTCTCCCCTTTCAATATCTTACACAGTATTTTAACGAGAAACAAATAGTTGATTGAAAATTAAGTATTTAAGGTTAATTTCTAACCAATTATGTGTTTGCATCATTTTTATCGTATATATAATAAATCAATAACAATAAACTGAAAATTCACAAAAACGTGGAAAAACTGCAAAATATTGCCTAATTCCATCATATTTTGTTTAAATCACATAAAGGAAAAGGGGGATGATAAACGTCAAAATATTGCTAAATTCGATGATTTTTAGTACAAAACAAAATGCAAGAAAACTTGCCAAAAAATGCAATATTATACAAAATTCTGAGATTTGAAGGCCAAATCATATATCGTGAGAAAACATGAAGTAGTATCGAAATATTAGTAAAAACGAATATATTTACGTAAAATCACTCTACATGAAAAACGTGAAAAAAGTCACTATATTACCAAATTTGAGGATTTTAACTTCAAATTATAAAGCGAGGTTTCGTATCATTTAGTTCCTTGAAAAGACATATTAAAATGTTGGTTCCAGTACAAATGATAAAAATCGATGTGTTTTCATTAGAATTAACTAAAATGTTCCTGATTTTCAGTTTATATTACCAATGGAAGATGTACACGTAAAACCGCTCTAATCCAGCTGAAACGTCGATATATGCAATAAAAACAGAACTTCTCCACTTTCAATATAATACACAGTATTTTAACGAGAAACAAATAGTTGATTGAAAATTAAGTATTTAAGGTTCCTGATTTTCCGTTTATAGTACCAATGGAAGATGTACACTTAAACCCCGCTCTACTCCGGCTGAAACGTCGATATATGCAATAAAAACAGAACATCTCCCCTTTCAATATCTTACACAGTATTTTAACGAGAAACAAATAGTTGATTGAAAATTAGGTATTTAAGGTTAATTTCTAACCAATTATATGTTTGCATCATTTTTATCGTATATATAAGGAATTAATAACAATAAACTGAAAATTCACAAAAACGTGAAAAATGGCAAAATATTGCCTAATTCGATGATATTTTGTTTAAATCACATAAGGGAAAAGGAAAAGGATAAACGTCAAAATATTGCTAAATTCGATGATTTTTAGTACAAAACAAAATGCAAGAAAACTTGCCAAAAAATGCAATATTATGCGAAATTCTGAGATTTGAAGGCCAAATCATATATCGTGAGAAAACATGAAGTAGTATCGAAATGTTAGTTAAAACGAATATATTTACGTAAAATCACACTACATGAAAAACGTGAAAAAAGTCACTATATTACCAAATTTGAGGAGTTTAATTTCAAATTATATGGCGAGGTTTCGTATTACTTAGATCCCAGAAAAGACATTAAAATGTTGTTTCCAATACAAATGATAAAAATCAATGTGTTTTCATTAGAATTTACTAAAATGTTCCTGATTTTATGTTTATATAACCAATGGAAGATGTACACGTAAAACCGCTCTAATCCGGCTGAAACGTCGATATATGCAATAAAAACAGAACTTTTCCCCTTTTAAATATCTTACACAGTATCTTAACGAGAAACAAATAGTTGGTTGAAAATAAAGTATTTATGGATAATTTCTAACCAATTATGTGTTTGCATCATTTTTATGGTATATATATTGAATTAATAACAATAAACTGAAAATTTACAGAAACGTGAAATAACGGCAAAATATTGCCTAATTCGATGATATTTTGTTTAAATCACATAAGGGAAAAGGGGGATGATGAACGACAAAATATTGCTAAATTCGATGATTTTTTATACAAACCAAATGCAGGAAAACTAGTTAAAAATGTAATATTATGCGAAATTCTGAGATTTCAAAGCTAAATCACATATCGTGAGAAAACATTAAGTTGTATCGAAATATTGGTATAAACGAATATATTTACTTAAAATCACACTACATGAAAAACGTGAAAAAAGTCACTATATTACCAAATTTGAGGATTTTAACTTCAAATTATAAAGCGAGGTTTCGTATCATTTAGATCCTAGAAAAGACATATTAAAATGTTGGTTCCAGTACAAATGATAAAAATCGATGTGTTTTCATTAGAATTAACTAAAATGTTCCTGATTTTCCGTTTATATTACCAATGGAAGATGTACTCTCTTCAGCCTCTGCATCCATCTCTTGAGCCTCTGCATCATTCTCCTAAGCCTCTCCATCCCTCACTTGAGTCTCTGCATCCCTCTCGTGAGCCTGTGCATCCCTTTCTTGAGCCTCTGCATCGCTCTCTTGAACTGCTGCATACCTTTCATGAGCCTCTGCATCCCTCTCTTGAGCCTTTGCATCACTCTCTTAAGCCTCGGCATCCCTCCCTTGAGCCTCAGCATCCCTCTCATGAGCCTCTGCATCCCTCTCTTGAGCCTCTGCATCACTCTCTTAAGCCTCTGCATCACGCTCTTAAGCCTCTGCATCACTTTCTTGATCCTCTGCATCCCTCTCTTGAGTCTCTGCATCACTCACTTGAGCCTCTGCATCACCCTCTTAAGCCTCTGCATCTCTCTTTTAAGCCGCTGCATCACTTTCTTAAGCCTCTGCATCCCTCTCTTGAGCATCTGCATCCCTATCCTGAAATCCTGCATCCCTCTTTTGAGCCTCTGCATCCCTCTCCTGTGCCTTTGCATCACTCTCTTAAGCCTCTGCATCCCTCTCTTGATCCTCTGCATAACTATCGTAAACCTCTGCATCACTCTCTTGAGCTTCTGCATCACTCTCTTGAGCATATGCATCACTCTCTTGAGCCTCTACAACACTATCTTGAGCCTCTGCATTACTCTCCTAAGCCTCTGAATCCCTCTCTTGAGCCTCTGAATCCCTCTCTTGAGCCTCTGCATCACTCTCTCGAGCCTCTGCATCACTCTCACGAGCCTCTGCATCATTCTCTTGAGCCTCTGCATCCCTCTCCTAAGCCTCTACATCATTCTCTTGAGCCTCTGCATCATTCTCTTGAGCCTCTGCATCCCTCTCTTAAGCCTCTACATCATTCTATTGACCCTCTGCATCATTCTCTTGAGCCTCTGCAATACTCTCTTGAGCCTCTGCATCACTCTCTTAAGCCTCTGCATCTCTCTCTTCAGCCTCTGCATCACTCTCTTGAGCCTCTGCATCCCTCTCTGGAGCCTCAGCATCCCTCTCTTGTGCCTCTGCAGCACTCTTTTGAGCCTCTGCATCATTCTCTTGAGCCTCAGCATCCCTCTCATAAACCTCTGCATCACTCTCGTGAGCCTCTGCATCCCTCTCTTAAGCCTTTGCATCACTAGTTTGAGCCTCTGCATCCCTCTCTTGAACTCCTGCATCCTTCTCATGAGCCTCTGCATCCCTCTATTGAGCCTTTGCTTCACTCTCTTAAGCCTTTGCATTCCTCTCTTGAGCCTCTGCATCACTCTAAAGTGTCTCTGCATCCCTCTCTTGAGCCTCTGCATCACTCTCTTGAGCCCCTGCATCCCTCTCTTGAGCCTTTGCATTACTCTCTTGAGCCTCTGCATCCCTCTCTTAAGCCACTGCATCACTCTCTTCAGCCTCTGCATCACTCTCTTGAGCGTCTGCATCCCCTCTCATAAGCCTCTGCACCACTCTCTTAAGCCTTTGAATTCACTCTCTTGAGCTTCAGCATCACTCTCTTGAGCATCTGCATCCCTCTCTTGAGCCTCTGCATCACTCTCGTGAGCCTCTGCATCACTCTCTTGAGCCTCTGCATAACTCTCTTGAGTCTCTGCATCACTCTCTTGAGCCTCTGCATCCCTCTTTTGAGCCTCTGCAACACTCTCCTCAGACTCTGCATCACTCGCTTAAGCCTCTGCATCCCTCTCTTGAGCCTCTGAATCCCTCTCTTGAGCCTCTGCATCACTCTCTCGAGCCTTTGCATCACTCTCTTCATCCTCTGGGTCCCTCTCTTGAGCATCTGCATCACTCTCATGGGCCCCTGCATCCCTCTCGTGAGCCTCTGCATTACTCTCTTGAGCCTCTGCATCACCCTCCTATGCCTCTGCATCCCTATTTTGAGCCTCTGCATCACTTTCTCAAGCCTCTGCATCATTCTCTAGAGCCTCTGCATCATTCTCTTGAGCCTCTGCATCCCTCTCTTAAGCCTCTACATCATTCTATTGAGCCTCTGCATCATTCTCGTGAGCCTCTGCAATACTCTCTTGAGCCTCTGCATCACTCTCTTAAGCCTCTGCATCTCTCTCTTCAGCCTCTGCATCACTCTCTTGAGCCTCTGCATCCCTCTCTGGAGCCTCAGCGTCCCTCTCTTGTGCCCCTGCAGCACTCTCTTGAGCCTCTGCATCATTCTCTTGAGCCTCAGCATCCCTCTCATAAACCTCTGCATCACTCTCGTGAGCCTCTTCATCCCTCTCTTGAGCCTTTGCATCACTCTTTTAAGCCTCTGCATCCCTCTCTTGAGCCTCTGAATCCCTCTCTTGATCCTCTGCATCACTCTCTAGATCCTCTGCGTCACTCTCTTGAGCCTCTGCATCACTCTCTTCAGCCTCTGCATCCATCTCTTGAGCCTCTGCATCATTCTCCTAAGCCTCTCCATCCCTCACTTGAGTCTCTGCATCCCTCTCGTGAGCCTGTGCATCCCTTTCTTGAGCCTCTGCATCGCTCTCTTGAACTGCTGCATACCTTTCATGAGCCTCTGCATCCCTCTCTTGAGCCTTTGCATCACTCTCCTAAGCCTCTGCATCCCTCCCTTGAGCCTCAGCATCCCTCTCATGAGCCTCTGCATCCCTCTCCTGAGCCTCTGCATCACTCTCTTAAGCGTCTGCATCACGCTCTTAAGCCTCTGCATCACTCTCTTGATCCTCTGCATCCCTCTCTTGAGTCTCTGCATCACTCTCTTGAGCCTCTGCATCACCCTCTTAAGCCTCTGCATCCCTCTTTTAAGCCGCTGCATCACTTTCTTAAGCCTCTGCATCCCTCTCTTGAGCATCTGCATCCCTATCCTGAAACCCTGCATCCCTCTTTTGAGCCTCTGCATCCCTCTCCTTTGCCTTTGCATCACTCTCTTAAGCCTCTGCATCCCTCTCTTGATCCTCTGCATAACTATCGTAAACCTCTGCATCACTCTCTTGAGCTTCTGCATCACTCTCTTGAGCATATGCATCACTCTCTTGAGCCTCTGCAACACTATCTTGAGCCTCTGCATTACTCTCCTAAGCCTCTGAATCCCTCTCTTGAGCCTCTGAATCCCTCTCTTGAGCCTCTGCATCACTCTCTCGAGCCTCTGCATCACTCTCATGAGCCTCTGCATCATTCTCTTGAGCCTCTGCATCCCTCTCCTAAGCCTCTACATCATTCTCTCGAGCCTCTGCATCATTCTCTTGAGCCTCTGCATCCCTCTCTTAAGCCTTTTCATCATTCTATTGAACCTCTGCATCATTCTCTTAAGCCTCTGCAATACTCTCTTGAGCCTCTGCATCACTCTCTTAAGCCTCTGCATCTCTCTCTTCAGCCTCTGCATCACTCTCTTGAGCCTCTGCATCCCTCTCTGGAGCCTCAGCATCCCTCTCTTGTGCCTCTGCAGCACTCTCTTGAGCCTCTGCATCATTCTCTTGAGCCTCAGCATCCCTCTCATAAACCTCTGCATCACTCTCGTGATCCTCTGCATCCCTCTCTTAAGCCTCTGCATCACTAGTTTGAGCCTCTGCATCCCTCTCTTGAACTCCTGCATCCTTCTCATGAGCCTCTGCATCCCTCTATTGAGCCTTTGCTTCACTCTCTTAAGCCTTTGCATTCCTCTCTTGAGCCTCTGCATCACTCTAAAGAGTCTCTGCATCCCTCTCTTGAGCCTCTGCATCACTCTTGAGCCTCTGCATCCCTCTCTTGAGCCTTTGCATTACTCTCTTGAGCCTCTGCAACCCTCTCTTAAGGCTCTGCATCACTCTCTTGAGCTTCAGCATCACTCTCTTGAGCATCTACATCCCTCTCTTGAGCCTCTGCATCACTCTCTTGAGCCTCTGCATAACTCTCTTGAGTCTCTGCATCACTCTCTTGAGCCTCTGCATCCCTCTTTTGAGCCTCTGCAACACTCTCCTCAGACTCTGCATCACTCTCTTAAGCCTCTGCATCCCTCTCTTGAGCCTCTGAATCCCTCTCTTGAGCCTCTGCATCACTCTCTCGAGCCTCTGCATCACTCTCATGAGCCTCTGCATCATTCTCTTGAGCCTCTGCATCCCTCTCCTAAGCCTCTACATCATTCTCTTGAGCCTCTGCATCATTCTCTTGAGCCTCTGCATCCCTCTCTTAAGCCTTTTCATCATTCTATTGAACCTCTGCATCATTCTCTTGAGCCTCTGCAATACTCTCTTGAGCCTCTGCATCACTCTCTTAAGCCTCTGCATCTCTCTCTTCAGCCTCTCATCGCATCACTCTCTTGAGCCTCTGCATCCCTCTCTGGAGCCTCAGCATCCCTCTCTTGTGCCTCTGCAGCACTCTCTTGAGCCTCTGCATCATTCTCTTGAGCCTCAGCATCCCTCTCATAAACCTCTGCATCACTCTCGTGATCCTCTGCATCCCTCTCTTAAGCCTCTGCATCACTAGTTTTGAGCCTCTGCATCCCTCTCTTGAACTCCTGCATCCTTCTCATGAGCCTCTGCATCCCTCTATTGAGCCTTTGCTTCACTCTCTTAAGCCTTTGCATTCCTCTCTTGAGCCTCTGCATCACTCTAAAGAGTCTCTGCATCCCTCTCTTGAGCCTCTGCATCACTCTTGAGCCTCTGCATCCCTCTCTTGAGCCTTTGCATTACTCTCTTGAGCCTCTGCAACCCTCTCTTAAGGCTCTGCATCACTCTCTTGAGCTTCAGCATCACTCTCTTGAGCATCTACATCCCTCTCTTGAGCCTCTGCATCACTCTCTTGAGCCTCTGCATAACTCTCTTGAGTCTCTGCATCACTCTCTTGAGCCTCTGCATCCCTCTTTTGAGCCTCTGCAACACTCTCCTCAGACTCTGCATCACTCTCTTAAGCCTCTGCATCCCTCTCTTGAGCCTCTGAATCCCTCTCTTGAACCTCTGCATCACTCTCTCGAGCCTCTGCATCACTCTCTTCATCCTCTGCGTCCCTCTCTTGAGCATCTGCATCACTCTCATGGGCCCCTGCATCCCTCTCGTGAGCCTCTGCATTACTCTCTTGAGCCTCTGCATCACCCTCCTATGCCTCTGCATCCCTATTTTGAGCCTCTGCATCACTTTCTCAAGCCTCTGCATGCCTTTCCGAATATATGCCAATTACTGGGAACAGCGATGTAGCACATTTTGCCCAAACCCTCCCTCCAATTTTCAAAATATCCTAAACAACCCAAATTCTACGCTTGACCCATATTTTTTACCCAAATTCTGGCTCTCTGCACGTATTCGCAGTTTGAAATTACAAATTTTTTACCGAAAATATGCCAATTACTGAAAGCAGCGATGGATCACATTTTGCCCAAACTCTCCCTGCAGTTTATAAAATATCCCAAACATCCGAAAATCGGCGCTTGAGCCCTATTTTAAAGGAAAATTCTGGCTCTCTGCACGTAATCGCCGTTTGGAATTACAATATTTTTACCCAAAATATGCCAATTACTAAAAGCGGCGATGGGGCACATTTTGTCCAAACCCTCCCTGCAGTTTCTAGATATCCCAAACATCACAATTTCGACGCTTGATCCATATTTTGGAGCCAAATTCGCGCTCTCTGCACGTATTCGCACTTTGAAATTACGACTTTTTATACCGAAAATATGCCAATTTCTGAGAGCGACGATTGGTCACCTTTTGCCCAAACCCTCCCTGCAGTTTTCAAAATATCCCAAACATCTCAAATGCGACCCTTGAGTTATATTTTGGAGCCAAATTCCTGCTCCCTGCACGCATTCGCAGATTGAAATTACGACGTTTTAAACTGAAAATATGCAAATTACTGAAAGCGGCGATGATCACATTTTGCCAAACCCTCCATGCAGTTTTTAAAATATCCCAAAAATCCCAATTTCGACGCTTGAGCCATATTTAGTAGGCAAATTCTGGCTCTCTGCACGTAATCGCCGTTTGAAATTACGACTTTTTATACCGAAAATATGCCAAGTACTGAGAGCGGCGATGAGTCAATTTTTGCCCAAACCCTCCCCGGCAGTTTTCAAAATATCCCGAACATCTGATATTCGATGCTTGAACCATATGTAGGAGCCAAATTCTGGCTCTCTGCACGAATTCGCAGTTACAAATTACGACTTTTTATCCCGAAATTATGCCTATTACTTGGAGCAGCGATGGGTCACATTTTGCCCAAATCCCCCTACAGTTTTCAAAATATTCTAAACATCCCAAATTCAACGCTTGAGCCATGTTTTGTAGCCAAATTTTGGCTCTCTGCACGTATTCGCCGTTTGAAATTACGAATTTATATACCGAATATATGCAAATTAATGTAATCGGCGATTTGTCACATTTTGCCCAAACCCTCCCTGCAGTTTTCAAAATATCCCAAACATCCCAAATTCGACGCTTGAGCAAAATTTTGAAGAAAAAACTCTCGCTATCTGCACGTATTTGCAGTTTGAAATTACGACTTTTTATTCCGAATATATGCCTATTACTTGGAGCAGCGATGGGTCACATTTTGCCCAAACCTCCCCAGCAGTTTTCAAAATATCACAAACATCCCAAATTCGACTCTTGAGCCATATTTTGGAGCTAAATTCTGGCTCTCTTCACGTATTCGGGGATTTAAATTTCGACTTTTTATACCGAAAATATGCCAATTACTGAGAGCGGCGATGTGTCACATTTTGCCCAATTTCCCCTGCAGTTTTCAAAATGACCCAAACATCTCAAATGCGACCCTTGAGCTATATTTTGGACCCTTATTTTGGCTCTCTGCACGTGTTCGCAGATTGAAATTACGATTTTTTATACAGAAAATATGCAAATTATTGAAAGTGGCGAAGGATCACATTTTTTCCAAACCCTCCCTGCAGTTTTTTAAAATATCCCAAAAATTCAAAATTAGACGCTTGAGCCATATTTTGGAGGCAAATTCTGGCTTTCTGCACGTAATCGCCGTGTGAAATTTGACTTTTTATACCCAAAATATGCCAGTTACTGTAAGCGGCGATGGGTCACATTTTGCCCAAACCCTCCCTGCATTTTTTAAGATATCCCAAACATCCCAAATTCGACGCTTGAGCCATATTTTGGAGCCAAATTCTGGCTTTCTGCACGTATTCGCAGTTTGAAATTACGACTTTTTACACCGAAAATAGGCCTATTACTGAGTGCGGCGATGGGTCACATTTTGCCCAAACCCTCCCTGCAGTTGTCAAAATATCCCAAACATCCCAAATTCAAAGATTGAGTAATAATTAGGAGCCAATTTCTGGCTCTCTGCACGCATTCGCAATTTGAAATTACGACTTTTTATGCCGAAAAAAGGCCAATTACTGAGTGCAGCGATGGGTCACATTTTGCCCAAACCCTCCCTGCAGTTTTCAAATTATCCCAAACATCCGAAATTCGACGCTTGAGCCATATTTTGGAGCCAAATTCTGGCTCTCTGCACGTATTCGCCGTTTGAAATTACGACTTTTTATACCGAAAATATGCAAATTTCTGAGAGTAGCGATAGGTCACATTTTGCCCAAACCCCCCTGCAGTTTTCAAAATATTCAAAACATCCCAAATTAAACGCTTGAGCCATATTTTGGAGCCAAAATTTGGCTCTCTGCACGTATTCGCCGTTTGAAATTACGACTTTTTATCCCGAAATTATGCCTATTACTATAGGCGGCGATGAATCACATTTTGCCCAAACCCTCCCTGCAGTTTTCAAGATTTCCCAAACATCCCAATTTCAACGCTTGATCCATATTTTGGAGCCAAATTCTCGCTCTCTGCATGTATTCGCATTTTGAAATTATGACATTTTATACCGAAAATAGGACAAATACTGAGACCGTCGATGGGTCACATTTTGCCCAAACCCACCCTGCAGTTTTTCAAATATCCCAAACATCAAAAATTGGTCGCTTGAGCCATATTTGGAGCCCAATTCTGGCTTTCTGCACGTATTCGCAATTTGAAATTACGACTTTTTATACCGAAAAATATGCTAATTACTGAGAGCAGCGATGGTCACATTTTGCCTAAACCGCTCCCTACAGTTTTCAAAATATCCCAAACATCCCAATTCAACGCTAGAGTAATATTTAGGAGCCAAATTCTGGCTCTCTGCACGTATTCGCAGTTTGAAACTACGACTTTTTATACCGAAAATATGCCAATTACTGAGTGCTGCGAAAAGGCACATTTTGCCCAAACCCTCCCTGCAGTTTTGAAAATAACCCAAACATCCCAAATTCGACGCTTGAACCATATTTTGGAGCCAAATTCTGGCTCTCTGCACGTATTCGCCGTTTGAATTTACGACTTTTTATACCGAAAATATGCAAATTTCTGTGAGCAGCGATGGGTCACACTTTGCCCAAACCCCCCATGCAGTTTTCAAAATATTTCAAACATCCCAAATTCGAATCTTGTGCCATATTTTGGAGTCAAATTCTGGCTCTCTGTATGTATTCGCAGTTTGAAATTAAGACTTTTCATACCAAAATATGCCAATTACTGAGAGCGGCGATGGGTCACATTTTGCCCAAACCCACCCTGCAGTTTTCAAAATATCCCAAACATCCCAAATTCGATGCTTGAGCCATACTTTTGAAGCTAAATTCTGGCTCTCTGCACGTATTCGCAGATTGAAATTACGACTTTTTATGCCGAATATATACCAATTACCGAGAGCAGCGATGGTCACATTTTGCCCAAACCTCCCGTGTAGTTTTCAAAATATCATAAACATCGCAAATTCGACGCTTGAGCCATATTTTGGAGCCAAATTGTGGTTCTCTTCACGTATTCGCAGTTTGATATTACGACTTTTTATACCGAAAATATGCCAATTACTGATAGCGTCGATGGGTCACATTTTGCCCAAGCCCCTCTGCAGTTTTCAAAATTTTTCAAACATCCCAAATTCGACGCTTGAGCCATATTTTGGAGCCAAATTATGGCTCTCTGCACGTATTCGCAGTATGAAATTACGACTTTTAAAGCCGAATATAAGCCAATTACTGGGAGCGGCGATGGGTCACATTTTGGCCAAACCCCCCTGCAGTTTTCAAAATATGACAAACATCCCAAATTCGACGCTTGAGCCATATTTTGGAGCCAAATTATGGCTCTCTGCACGTATTCGCTGTTTGAAATTACGAATTTTTATTCAGAAAATATGCCAATTGATGAAAGCGGCGATGGATCACATTTTGCCCAAACACTCCCTGCAGTTTTAAAAATATCCCAAACATCACAAATTCGACGCTTGAGCCATATTTTGGAGCCAAATTCTGGCTCTCATCATTCCCTTGAGCCTCTGCATCACTCTCTAGAACCTCTGCATCACTCTCATCAGCTTCTGCATCACTCTCTCAAGCCTCTGCTTCCCTCTCTTGATCCTCTGCATCACTTTCCTGAGCCTCTGCGTCCCTCTCTACCGCCTCTGCATCACTCTCTTAAGCCTCTGCATCACTCTCTTCGGCCAGTGCATCACTTTCTTAAGCCTCTGCATCCCTTTCTTGATCGCCTGCATCACTCTCTTGAACTCCTGAATCCCTCATGAGCATTTGCATTCCTCTCCTGAGCCTTTGCATCACTCGCTTAAGCCTCTGCATCCCTCTCTTGAGCCTCTGCGTAACTCTCAAGAGCCTCTGCATCCCTCTCTTGTGCCTCTGCATCCCTCACTTGAGCCTCTGCATCACTCTCTTGATCCCCTGCATTCCTCTCTTGAGCCTCTGCATCCCTCTCTTGAGCCTCTGCATCACTTTCGTAAGCCTCTGCATGCACTCTCCTGAGCCTCTGCATCCCTCTCTTCAGCCTCTGCATCACTCTCTTAAGCCTCTGCATCATTCTCTTCAGTCTCTGCATCACTCTCTTGAGCCTCTGCATCACTCTCCTGAGCCTCTGCATCACTCTTTTAAGCCTCTGCATCATTCTCCTCAGCCTCTGCATCCCTCTCTTAAGCCTTTGCATCACTCTCTTGAGCCTCTGCATCACTCTCTTCAGCCTCTGAATCCCTCTTTTGATCCTCTGCATCACTCTCTTGAGTCTCTGCATCACTCTCTTCAGCCTCTGCCTCCCTCTCTTATGCCTCTGCTTTCCTCTCTTAAGCCTCTGCATCACTCTCCTGACCCTTTGTATTCCTCTCTTAAGCCTCTGCATCATTCTCTTGAGCCCCTGCATCATTCTCTAGAGCCTCTGCATCCCTCTCTTAAGCCATTACATCATTCTCTTGTGCCTCTGCATCACTCTCTTGAACCTCTGCATCACTCTCTTAAGCCTTTGCATCTCTCTTTTCCGCCCCTGCATCACTCTCTTGAGCCTCTGCATCACTCTCTTGAGCCTCTACATCCCTCTCTTGAGCCTCTGCATCCCTCTCATAAGCCTGCATCACTCTCTTGAGCCTTTGCATCACTCTCTTGACCCTCTGCATCCCTCTATTGATCCTCTGCATCACTCACTTGAGCCTCTGCATCACTCTCTTTAGCCCCTGCAACACTCTCTTCAGCCTCTGTATCACTCTCTTCAGGCCTCTGCATTACTCACTTAAGCTTCTGAATCCCTCTTTTGATCCTCTGCATCACTCTCTTGAGTCTCTGCATCACTCTCTTCAGCCTCTGCCTCCCTCTCTTATGCCTCTGCTTTCCTCTCTTAAGCCTCTGCATCACTCTCTTGACCCTTTGTATTCCTCTCTTAAGCCTCTGCATCATTCTCTTGAGCCCCTGCATCATTCTCTAGAGCCTCTGCATCCCTCTCTTAAGCCATTACATCATTCTCTTGTGCCTCTGCATCACTCTCTTGAACCTCTGCATCACTCTCTTAAGCCTTTGCATCTCTCTTTTCCGCCCCTGCATCACTCTCTTGAGCCTCTGCATCACTCTCATCAGCTTCTGCATCACTCTCTTGAGCCTCTGCATCACTCTCTTGAGCCTCTGCATCACTCACTTGAGCCTCTCCATCACTCTCTTAAGCCTCTGCTTCCCTCTCTTGATCCTCTGCATCACTCTCTTGAGCCTCTGCTTCCCTCTCTTGATCCTCTGCATCACTCTCTTGAACCTCTGCATCACTCTCTTGAGCCTCTGCATCACTCACTTGAGCCTCTCCATCACTCTCTTAAGCCTCTGCTTCCGTCTCTTGATCCTCTGCAACACTCTCTTGAGCCTCTGCATCACTCTCTTGATCGTCTGCATCACTCTCTTGAGCCTCTGCATCACTCTCTTGAGCCTCTGCATCACTCTCTTGAGCCTCTGCATCACTCTCTTAAGGCTCTGCATCCCTCTCTTGATCCTCTGGATCACTCTCTTGAGCCTCTGCATCATTCTCTTTAGCCTCTGCATCCCTCTCTTAAGCCTCTACATCATTCTATTGAGCCTCTGCATCATTCTCTTGAGCCTCTGCAATACTCTCTTGAGCCTCTGCATCACTCTCTTAAGCCTCTGCATCTCTCTATTCAGCCTCTGCATCACTCTCGTGAGCCTCTGCATCCCTCTCTTAAGCCTCTGCATCACTAGTTTGATCCTCTGCATCCCTCTCTTGAACTCCTGCATCCTTCTCATGAGCCTCTGCATCCCTCTATTGAGCCTTTGCTTCACTCTCTTAAGCCTTTGCATTCCTCTCTTGAGCCTCTGCATCACTCTAAAGAGTCTCTGCATCCCTCTCTTGAGCCTCTGCATCACTCTCTTGAGCCCCTGCATCCCTCTCTTGAGCCTTTGCATTACTCTCTTGAGCCTCTGCATCCCTCTCTTAAGCCTCTGCATCACTCTCTTCAGCCTCTGCATCACTCTCTTGAGCGTCTGCATCCCCTCTCATAAGCCTCTAGCCTTTGAATTCACTCTCTTGAGCTTCAGCATCACTCTCTTGAGCATCTACATCCCTCTCTTGAGCCTCTGCATCACTTTCGCAAGCCTCTGCATCACTCTCTTGAGCCTCTGCATAACTCTCTTGAGTCTCTGCATCACTCTCTTGAGCCTCTGCATCCCTCTTTTGAGCCTCTGCAACACTCTCCTCAGACTCTGCATCACTCTCTTAAGCCTCTGCATCCCTCTCTTGAGCCTCTGAATCCCTCTCTTGAGCCTCTGCATCACTCTCTCGAGCCTCTGCATCACACTTTTCATCCTCTGCGTCCCTCTCTTGAGCATCTGCATCACTCTCATGGGCCCCTGCATCCCTCTCGTGAGCCTCTGCATTACTCTCTTGAGCCTCTGCATCACCCTCTTATGCCTCTCCATCCCTATTTTGAGCCTCTGCATCATCTTTCTCAAGCCTCTGCATCCCTTTCTTGAGCCTCTGCATCGCTCTCTTAAACTGCTGTATACCTTTCATGAGCCTCTTCATCCCTCTCTTGAACCTTTGTATCACTCTTTTAAGCCTCTGAATCCCTCTCTTGAGCCTCTGAATCCCTCTCTTGATCCTCTGCATCACTCTCTAGAGTCTCTGCATCACTCTCTTGAGCCTTTGCATCACTCTCTTCAGCCTCTGCATCCCTCTCTTGAGCCTCTGCATCATTCTCCTAAGCCTCTCCATCTCTCACTTGAGCCTCAGCATCCCTCACATGAGCCTCTGCATCCCTCTCTTGAGCCTTTTCACTCTCTTAAGCCTCTGCATCCCTTCATTTCTTTGCATCACTCTCTTAAGCCTCTGCATCCCTCTCATGAGCCTCTGCATCACTCTTTTGAGTCTCTGCATCCCTCTCGTGAGAATCTGCATCACTCTCTTGTGCCTCTGCATCACCCTCTTATGCCTCTGCATCCCTATTTTCAGCTTCTGCATCACTTTCTTAAGTCTCTGCATCCATTTCTTGAGCCTCTGCATCGCTCTCTTGAACTCCTGCATACCTTTCATGAGCCTCTGCATCACTCTCTAGAACCTCTGCATCACTCTCATCAGCTTCTGCATCACTCTCTCAAGCCTCTGCTTCCCTCTCTTGATCCTCTGCATCACTCTCCTGAGCCTCTGTGTCCCTCTCTAGAGCCTCTGCATCACTCTCTTAAGCCTCTGCATCACTCTCTTCGGCCTCTGCATCACTTTCTTAAGCCTCTGCATCCCTTTCTTGATCGCCTGCATCACTCTCTTGAACTCCTGAATCCCTCTCATGAGCATTTGCATTCCTCTTCTGAGCCTTTGCATCACTCGCTTAAGCCTCTGCATCCCTCTCTTGAGCCTCTGCGTAACTCTCAAGAGCCTCTGCATCCCTCTCTTGTGCCTCTGCATCCCTCACTTGAGCCTCTGCATCACTCTCTTGATCCCCTGAATTCCTCTCCTGAGCCTCTGCATCCCTCTCTTGAGCCTCTGCATCACTTTCGTAAGCCTCTGCATCACTCTCCTGAGCCTCTGCATCCCTCTCTTAAGCCTCTGCATCACGTTCTTAAGCCTCTGCATCACTCTCTTGAGCCTCTGCATCCCTCTCTTAAATTTTCAATTGAGTGATGCAGAGGCTTAAGATGGTGATGCAGAGGCTCAAGAGAGTGATGCAGAGGCTCAAGAGAGTGATGCAGAGGCTCAAGAGAGTGATTCAGAGGCTTAAGAGGGTGATGCAGAGGTTCAAGAGAGGGATGCAGGGGCTCGAGAGAGTGATGCAGAGGCTCAAGAGAGTGATTCAGAGGCTTAAGTGAGGGATGCAGAGGCTTTTGAGAGTGATGCAGAGGCTCAAGAAGAGGCTTAAGAGAGGGATGCAGAGGCTCAAGAGAGGGATGCAGAGGCTCAATAGAGGGATGCAGAGGCTCAAGAGAAGGATGCAGGGGCTCAAGAGAGGGATGCAGAGAATCAAGTGAGGGATGCAGAGGCACAAGAGAGGGATGCATAGGCTCTTGAGAGTGACGCAGAGGCTCAAGAGAGAGATGCAGAGGCTTAAGAGAGTGAAGCAAAGGCTCATGAGAGGGATTCAAGAGTTCAAGAGAGTGATGCAGACGTTCAAGCAAGGGATGCAGAGGCTTAAGAAAGTAATGCAGCGGCTCAAAAAAGGGATGCAGAGGCTTAAGAAGGTGATGCAGAGGCTCAAGAGAGTGATGCCGAGGCTCAGGAGAGGGATGCAGAGGCTCAAGAAAGTGATGGAGAGGCTCGAGAGAGAGATGCAGAGGCTCAAACGAGTTATTCAGAGGCAAAGGAGAGTGATGCAGAGGCCACAAGAGAGTGATGCAGAGACTGAAGAGAGTATTGCAGAGGCTCAAACAAATGATGCAGAGGCTCAAGAGAGTGATGCAGATGCTCAAGAGAGGGATGCAGAGGCTTACGAGAGTGATGCAGAGGCTGAAGAGAGTGTTCCAGAGGCTTAAGAGAGGGATGCAGAGGCACAAGAGAGTGAGGCAAAGCCTCAAAAGAGTGAAGCAGAGGCTTAAGAGAGGGATGCAGAGGCTCAAGAGAGGGATGTAGAGGCTCAAGAGAGTGATGCAGAGGCTGAAGAAAGAGATGCAGAGGCTTTAGAGAGTGATGCAAAGGTTAAAATGAATGATGCAGAGGCACAAGAGAATGAAGTAGATTCTTAAGGGAGGGATGCAGAGGTTCAAGAGATTGATGCAGGGGCTCAAGAGAGTGCTGCAATGGTTCAAGAGAGGAATGCTGAGGCTCCAGAGAGGGATGCAGAGGCTTAAGAGAGTGATGCTGAGGCTCAAGAGAGTGATGCAGAGGATCATGAGAGTGATGCAGAGGCTAGAGGATGAAGAGAGGGATGCAGAGGCTCAAGAGAGTGACGCAGAGGCTCAAGAGAGTGATGCTGAGGCACAAGAGAGTGATATAGAGGATCAAGAGAGTGATGCAGAGGCTCAAGAGAGTGATACCGAGGCTGAAGAGAGTGATGCAGAGGCTTAAGAGAGGGATGCAGAGGCTCAAAAGAGGATGCAGGGGCTCAAGAGAGGGATGCAGGGGCTCATGAGAGGATGCAGGGGCTCAAAAGAGTGATGCAGAGGCTCAATAGAGGGATGCCGAGGCTTAAGAGAGTGATGCAAAGGCTCAATAGAGGGATGCAGTGGCTCATGAGAGGGATGCAGGAGTTCATATGATGGATGCAGAGGCTCAAGAGAGTTATGCAGAGGCTTAAGAGAGGGATGCAGAGGCTCAATAGAGTGATGCAGAGGCTCATGAGAGGGATGCAGAGGCTCAAGAGAATGATGCAGAGGCTCAAGAGATGGATGCTGAGGCTCCAGAGAGGGATGCAGAGGCTCAAGAGAGTGATGCAGAGGCTGAAGAGAGAGATGCAGAGGCTTAAGAGAGTGATGCAGAGGCTCAAGAGAGTAATGCAGAGGCTCAAGAGAATGATTCAGAGGCTCAAGAGAATGATGCAGAGGATTAAGAGAGGGATGCAGAGGCATAAGAGAGTGATGCAGAGGCTCAAAAGAGTGATGCAGAGGCTCACGAGAGTGATGTAGAGGCTCAAGAGAGTGATGCAGAAGATCATGAGAGTGATGCAGAGGCTCAAGAGAGTGATGGAGAGGATCAAGAGAGGGAAGCAGAGGCTTAAGAGAGTGATACAGAGGCCGACGAGAGTGATGCAGAGGCTTAAGAGAGTGATGCAGAGGCTGAAGAGAGTGTTGCAGAGGATTAAGAGAGTGATGCAGAGGCTCAAGAGAGGGATGCAGAGGCTCAAGAGAGTGATGCAGACTCTTAATAGAGGGATTCAGAGGCTCAAGAGAGTGATGCAGAGGCTTGAGAGAGGGATGCAGAGGCTCAAGAGAATGATGCAGAGGCTCAAGAGAATGATGTAGAGGCTCATGAGAGAATGGCAGAGGCTTAAGAGAGGGATGCAGAGGCTTTAGAGAGGGATGCTGAGGCTCAAGAGAATGATGCAGAGGCTCAAGAGAATGATGTAGAGGCTCATGAGAGAATGGCAGAGGCTTAAGAGAGGGATGCAGAGGCTCAAGAGAAGGCTGCTTAAAATATTGCTAAATTCGATGATTTTATGTACAAAGAACAATCCAAGAAAACTTGCTTAAAAACACAATATTATGTGAAATTCTGAGGATTCTAGGCCAAATCACATATAGAGAGACAACATGAAGTACTATGAAAATATTAGTAAATTCGTACATTTTAACCTAAAATCACTCGACATGAAAAACATGAAAAAAGTCACCATAATACCAAATTCGAGGATTTTTACATCAAATCATAGAGCGAGGTTGTGTATTATTTTGATCGTTAAAAATGCATATGAAAACGTTGTTACCAATTCATATGATAAAAATCAATGTGTTTTGTTTACATAAGAACATAAGAACATAAGAACAAAGGTAACTGCAGAAGGCCTATCGGCCCATACGAGGCAGCTCCTATTCTATAACCACCCAATCCCACTCATATACTTGTCCAACCCGTGCTTGAAACAATCGAGGGACCCCACCTCCACAATGTTACGCGGCAATTGGTTCCACAAATCAACAACCCTGTTACTGAACCAGTATTTACCCAAGTCTTTCCTAAATCTAAACTTATCCAATTTATATCCATTGTTTCGTGTTCTGTCCTGTGTTGATACTTTTAATACCCTATTAATATCCCCCCGGTTATGTCCATTCATCCACTTGTAAACCTCTATCATGTCACCCCTAACTCTTCGCCTTTCCAGTGAATGCAACTTAAGCTTTGTTAATCTTTCTTCATATGAAAGATTTCTAATTTGGGGAATTAACTTAGTCATCCTACGCTGGACACGTTCAAGTGAATTTATATCCATTCTATAATATGGCGACCAAAACTGAACTGCATAATCTAAATGGGGCCTAACTAGAGCAAGATATAGCTTGAGAA